>NC_088917.1:34453030-34756060 GCF_963576675.1 Euphorbia lathyris | reverse complement strand
AACCAACGGAATTGACAAGAATTGTAAGAATGTGTGTACCTTGATAACCTAGGGGATCAGGCTATATATAGCTGGAAGTTTGTAACCTTCAGGTAACTAGAAAGTCTCCATTAATGCTTTATTAATGGCGATTATGAGTTATCCTTAACCTGGCGGTTTAGCTAATTAATAACTCATTAATGAGCTTTTATGGCCGAGTCGGCGGCCAGCCGTTATAGAGGCGAATAGTGAGATCCGTCCTTATAGATCCGCCAGCGGATCTCTTGGAGCTGATTCGTGGAGATCCGCCAGCCAGCTTCCCTTTGGGGATCATTACGTGGCGTACTCTGAGACGAATATCCCTTTAGGTCCTCAGGATAATATCTCGATGTTATCACAGGTAAAACAGTTTCACATTGTTTTGTTATTTTTGTATAGAAATATCGTCAAGCATAATCATATATAAAATAACTAGTTTCTTAAATTAATATTATTTTACCATTTATATAGTTAAAAGAAGGCCTTGCCCCTAATGAATATCTCAAATGAAATTTTTCATTGTATATGCAAATGAGAACTGACATGGAAAATGTGATGAATTATCCTTTATGTATTACTATGGAGGAAAAGTTGAACTTTGAATTGAGCACATTTCAACCTCTAGGTATTGAAAATGTAGAAGATTCTAATTTACCTATTGTTCAAGCTCAAGAAGCTCCTTTAGATATGATTGATTATGTTCATCATTTAACTAAATCAATTTTGGACGAGTTAGAGAATCCAGTTAGAATTGAAGACGGAAAATAGATAGAAGGAGATTCTTCACTAATTTCAGACAAAAAGTACCAAAACTTTGAGGAGGGAAATATTTTGATTGATAAAGCAACATTGCAAAGTGCATTAAGCTTTTATGCAATTGAAGAACGCTTTCAATTTAGAACTGAGAGATCAAGTCAACAACATTATTTTCTAAAATGTATTGACACAAGTTGTTGTTGGATGTTTCGAGCAAGTAGGTGTGGTAAATCAAGTGCATTTAAGATTAAGAGATTTGTGAACATCCACTCCTGTTGTTTGGATATTCGATTTTCGGGGAACAGGCAAGCTACTCGGAAATTTATTGGTGAAGTGATAAAATTGAAATATGTTGAAGCAAAGTTTCACTATAAACCCGCAGATATAATTGAAGATATGAGACTTGGATATGGGGTTAATATAAACTATCAAAAGGCTTGGAATTCGAAAGAAAATGCACTTGAATTAATCCGTGGTAAATCGAATGATTCGTATACATTACCACCAAGCTACCTACATATGTTAGAACAAACAAATTCTGGGACTATTATTGAATTCATAAGAGATGCATCAAACGCATTCTTATATGTTTTTATTGCTTTTAGTGCCACAGTTAAAGGTTGGAGATATTGTTGGCCAATTGTAGTTGTTGATGGAACTTTCTTAAAAGCAGCGCATATTGGTACATTAATAACAGCTTGCACTCAAGATGCCTCAGGTAATACTTAACTCTTTGTCTCTAATAAAATACTTATATCACGTGATATTTTTAAAGACAACACTAATATGAATAATGTTATTTATAAGAATGTTCTAATATGCTTATTTCTTTTACTTTAGTTATTACAAATTATGATTAAGTTGTTTATTTTTTGCTAGTTATCTTTTACTGATTTATTGGAAAAAAATGTTATGCAAATTCATCTTATTCTTAAAATAAAATAAGCTTTAGTGTAATATGTAATGAGGGTTAGTTTCATAAATAAGATTTCAACAAATCCAACTGATAAAAATGTAATTATTTATGCAATTTTTCCATTAGCATTTGGTGTGGTTGATTCAGAAAATGATTCATCTTGGGAATGGTTCTTCTCTAAATTTAGAGAATCATATGGGTTAAGGAATGGAATGACTTTTGTATCAGATCGTCATGAAAGTATTGCAAAAGGATTGGATAAAATCTACCCAGAAGTAGACTATTATGCTTGCACGTATCATTTACGGTGTAACTTGAAGTCTCGATTCCGAAAAGAGCCTAAAAAAGTAGGCATGTTTTTTGAACATGCTGCAAAGTCCTACACAATTGCTGAGTTTGAATTGAACATGACTCAATTAGATAATATTGATAAAGAAATTAGAGCTTATTTATCAAATATTGGATTAAAAAAATGGGCCAGATGTTATCAGTTTGCAAATAGGAGCTACAATATGACTTCAAATATAGCAGAATCAATGAATGCAGTGAACAAAGCAAGTCGTGAATTGCCCATCACCGCTTTAATAGAACAACTGAGAGATTTGACTCAAGAATGGTTTGTTAAAAATAGATTGGTTGCAGAATCTGCATTCACGAAGTTAACAAAGAGGCATGAAGAAAAACTGAAGAAGAATTACATTGCAGCAGAAAAATATCTGGTATGTTCATAATTTAGCACTTTTAGTTTTTGATGTTAAAATCATATTAATAATATGATTTTATTTTTTTATTAAACTTAAATCATTTCTTTAATTATATTATTTATATAATTAATAATTACTCAAACATGCCTCTTTTACAAAAATGCTTTTACATGTTGTTACATACTGTTTTTCATGAATTTATATATTTTTTTTATTGAAATACGGACCTAGCCCAACGGGAAACTTTCATGAATTTATATAGGTGAAGGAATCGAATCATGAAGTTTTTAAAGTCAGTGTTGGTAGGGATGACTTTGTTGTTGATATGGCTGCTAGAAAATGCACATGCAACCAATTTCAAATAGATGAAATTCCATGTGCTCATGCGTTAGCTATAATGAGTAAAAAACATATGGATCCTTATCTATTTTGTTCTGAATATTTCACCAAAGAAGAAATGATATCAACATATGAATACATCATTTTTCCAATACCAAAGCAAAATACGTGGGATGTTCCAACGAATGTGAAAGCTATCATTGTGCATCCTCTGAATTACAGAAAGAAAGCTGGAAGACAAAAAAAAAAGGCGGTATAGATCAGTTTGGGAATCAAAGGCACAAAATTAATGTTCTAGGTGTTTGAAAAAAGAGCATAATAGAAAGTCATGCATTAATGGAGTTAATTATAATCAAAACATTTGAAGTATCATTGTTCAATAGTTGAAGTATCAAATGTCAATGTACTTAGACTATATAATTGTTTATAATTTGATCATTTTAACCTGTTTTATTTAATGTTTCATTTTTGTTTAGATTTTTTTGTATTTATATTTGTATTTTAGACTTTATATAGAATGAATTGCTTAGTGAAAATCATACATTTTAAACACCAATCCAGCATTAAATTTTCTAGATTGAAATGACATAGCATTTAGGTTGATGTCTATTGAGTTGTGGCAAGCAAAAACGACTCTGATCCGACATATTAAAATTGGTAAATGCTTATTTGTTAATCATAAATGTTTCCTTATTCATTGCCTTGTCATTCCACTAATGGTTATCTTGTTTCCTCTAATGTATACACTTTCTGTATTTTGGCTTTTTGCAGCAGGTTTCTATGACAGATAAATGGGCAGAAATGAGCTGAGAACCAAATAAGGTGACAAGCAGAAAGAGAAGTTCTTTGGTGGTATAGGTTCTCTCCAGGGTGAGACATGGCATGTTTCCCAAAGTGACGAGCGTAAGTTTATTTATAATTCCTGATTTATTCATCTGATAGATTTATAGACAGCTAAGAAACCAATACAATTGATTAGATTTTGTGATAAAATATTGTAGGATGCTACATCTGCAATTTCATGAAAAAGTTTGAAGTTATTAGCTTTTAACCATGACAAGTTCAAAGTGATGAATGTAATATGATAAATGTGAAGGTGAATTTATAGTTATTAGTATCTTCCATTTTTAAAATGAAAGACTACTTGCAAAGGGATAAAAAAAAATGTGTTCTTTTTTATCTGCTTAGTAATAAATTTGTGCAATTATTTGTTGTTTCACAGAATGAGCTCTTTAAATGGCATGTTTGGCTTGTGTTTCAGTTTGGAAACCAGCTTATTATTAACATGCATACAACATGCTTCAGTTGATATTCCTGCATTAATTAGTATCTCTGGATTTTGTGACGTTATAATTAATTTTTTGACTTCATTTTTTAAAATGATGATTATGTTGGTGTGACTGTATTTTGGGTTTTTGCAGCAGGTTAGTATTACCATTGTTATCATTCAGTGGATGTATCATGAATTGCTAAATCGCATCTGTGATATGGTTTATTCATTATGTCGACTCGTCCATATTTTAAACTTTTATGAAATGTGGAATAAGCAATAGATAAACCAATATGCAGATGGACTCATCATATTGTTTGTGGGCATACTCTCAAGCATTTAAGAGCAGCAATGGTTCATGTATTCTTGACACACATGCTTGCAGAGAGGAGTCTTGTAACTGAAAGGTTTTTTCCTATCTCTCCTTGCTTTTTTTTTTGCTTCTTTAAAATTATGTTTTGAAGTGGTACTTTAGAGTAATGGTGATGATTATATATGCTTATCACAAAAAAAAAACAGGAAATTACACAGGAAATCAGTTTTTGATTTTTATTTACAACATTATATCTTCTTTTTTTTTTTGTCTTTTATCATATGATTGATGGTTAAATTATGAATATCAGTTCTGATACATTTATTTCCAATTATGTCAAATTTACAGTTATCACATTAATTCTTTAAATTTATTATTAATTTGATTAATACAAATTTATATTTCAATCCTATATTTTCTGAACCACTATCTTTTTGCCGTTTCGTTCCTTCTTCTGCATATTTATTTTTGCTGTTGTTCCTGATTTTCAGAAGTGACTCTGTTAACCACTATGCTTTTGCGGTTTACTGTTGTTCCTGATTTGAAGAAGTGATTGTGTTAACCACTACGCTTTTGCGGTTTATTTCCTTCTGTTTTTTGTTTGGCATTGTTCTTTTTGCTGTTGTTCCTGATTTTTAGTAGTGGTCGTTTTCAATTTTCCAGGTTTTTCTTGGATTTTTTTGACCTTCGATAGTTTCAACCTCGATTCTTGTTTCCAAGCTTTTGTTCTAGCTTATTAGTTTTCCATTGGTACCTAATGACTGCTAATGCTTTGTTCAAATTCATAATCAATGGGAAATGTTCTTCAAATTTCTCTTTAGCTGATGCTTTGTTTTCTTAACATGGTTCTTCCTTATTCTTTTTTCTTAAAACAACATTTTTGGTTGGCAAACAACTTTTTTTATATTTCTTTTGGTTGCATTTTTTTGGACACCTTTGTTGAAAATAATGGTTTGTGAAAAACTCATTAATTTCTCTGTTTTTTGTTGTTGTGTGCCATTGCAGTAACAAGTTCATGTGGCTCTGTTTTTTTTTTAAATTCATCCAAGTGCTATGGTAAAGTTGTGTATTAAGTCTGAACTGCATTCTGACTATATAATCAAGGTATGTTTTTCTTACCACATTTACATTTGTTGATTGCTGTTATGTTTATGTTTTTTTGATGTAATTTTTTGGGTTAAAAGCTAAAAATTAGAACACAAGTGAAATAGGATTTCGAAACCCGTTGTTGCAGGTGAAAAATATGGCAATATGTTCTTCATAAATAGTTTAATGGATGTTATCTCCGCTTTCTTTAAATATGATTAATTTTTGGTGTTTTTGGCAGTATCTAATAGTGAAATATTGATGAATTTTTCCTTTGTTAGATTTGGCTCATATTGTGGTAGCTCTGCCGATCACAATCGTATGTTTGGAGATAATTGTGATCTATGTTCTTCGTCAGTATGCGTATCATTTCGGCCTGCATAAACAACTATCTAAGAGGAAACGTAAACAATAGTCGAGTATCCAATCCATGATATTCAACCCAAAAGTTATTTCTATTGAGGCACACTATAATTTTATTTTATTGCTTTCTCTCAATTAGATATTCATACTCTAATTGTATCAAGAAATTTTGGAAATACAAACTCTTATGCTGCCATTTTGAATGTTTAAAAAAGTCAGTTTATTCAACATTCATGTCTATGATTTTTTTTAAAAGAAACCATATTTGACATGCCTTCCAATTTGCTGCAGTATAATACCGGAACTTGCAACATCGTTGATATAGGAAAATTTAATATCAAGACTAATTACACTAAGTGTAAATAGATCCTTAAAACCTTAAGTCAAGACTAATTACCAATGCTTCCACCAAGGAACACAATAAATTGACAACCCATTAATTAAAAAAGGATAAGGTGTAAAACTACGTCTAATGTTTACAAGCAGGAGAAATTAACCCTTAACGTTTAAAATAGTACAATTTTACCCATAAGGTTAGCAAGTTTGGTAAAATTCATACATTATTATAAAACACATATAAGTTTTTTTCCAAAAATAGCTTATTTGACCAAAATAAGCATTTTTTAAACTTCTCTTCACCAAACACCACTATTAGAGGTTTGACTAGTCAAAACATCTAAAGTGGCTCAAACCTCTAATTTTACCTCAAAAAGCTGTTTACCAAACAGGGTCAATATGATAAAAAAAATTCTCCAATTAACTTAACTTATCAATGTTAGGGGTAAAATTGCTTTAGACTGCCAAGATTAAGGGTAAAATTGCTCCTGGGTGTAAACTTTGGAGCTTATTCCATTAAAAAAATAAGCATCACTTAAAGAAATGATTTTTGTGAAATAGATATAAAGAAATTAAAACTGATGCATTGAACTATATCCTTCCACTAATTGATGTTGAAAACAGTTATGTGTTTTCGTACTTGATGAACCATATTACTTCCTGTTGTAGGTTTATAATTGATAAACAATAAATGATTTGTTAGAAATTAATGTACTATTGAATTAATGAAAATTGAAAAACATTAGTATCATACAAAATAGATACAAAGAAATTTAATTGTATTCTTCAAATAACAAAAAAAAAGTCTGAATATATTGTTGGTAAAATATATTCATTACAAAATGTTAACAGAACGTTAAAATTAATTAGGCAATTTACTTAATTCGATATCACTATTTATGCACTCATTGGCCTTCATCAGTCCATGCTGATACACCAATATTGCATATCTCTTACGATGAAAATCAACAGAGATGTTGCTCAGTATTTCAGAATTTTCGATAAAATGCTCCGCAAATGTGCACATAAGGATCTCGCTTTCTCTGTATGATTTGCACACAAATAAATTCAATTGTTAGTTTAAATAACATAAATTAAATTATAATAAATTAAAAAATATTACATTCAGACACTGTTATAACAAATAGAATGGGATGAACTTACTTGTTATCTAGATGTGGAAGGTTTTGTATCTCCTCGACAATATATGGTTCTCGTGTACTAATTCCCTCATATGAGCCAGAATTATGATCAATGTCAGTTCGGATTGCATAAAATCCGGACAACTCAATAAAAAATGGTAGCAATTCACAATATGCTACTAAGGTAGACCTAGCTTCACGAGACATCAACGGAGTCCTCAAAGAATTATACAAATAAATCCGGCTGTCTAGGAAAGACAACCTAGCTAAGACCCAATAATTTTGTTTTTTTCCCAAGCATATCGGAAAGAGTACATGATCAACATTTAACCATGATGTTGAGCAATCCATGAAATGACCAAGTATTAAAGGGAGAATTTCTCGATCTCTTTTCAATATGAACTCATCACGTTTACTGGACAAAAATTGGCCATGTAGAGACTGAATATGCTCATCAAAGAATGAGTTTGTTGTTGTGCACCTTAATACGCGGGATTTACCATATATCACTTTCTTTCGCAAGTAATAGAATACTACATTTACATGCTGCAAATAATACAAAGGAAACAATGAGTACAAATACAGTTATATTTAGAAAAGTTTAAATCGTTTTTTTATGATTATTACTAATAATTAACATTAAAACCAAAATTCTAAAAGAAACTTTATCACATGAATGACTATAGCAGTTCAACAAATACATACCGATTCTGTGTTGCATCGTTCAATGGTACGTAAATCATATAACCAAATCTTCTCTCGGATTAATGCAACTGAAAAATCAAGAGATTTTCCAATATGATCCTTCATATAAATCTTCCCCCTATACCGTCCAAAAAAATGTTTGTTATTATTATTTATTGATTGAAATGGAATATAATAATAGACAATAAATGACTTACTTTCTCCATTTGTTTACCCCATAAAGCAACCATCTTTCAAATATATCATAGTGAGGATCGTCATTATCAAATTCAGATATTAGTGTAAACGGAGACATTCCCTTTATTGATTTTGATTTTGATATCACCTTCTCAGAATTGCATTCTACTCCATAATTAGGTAAATCAGATGCGTGAGTGACTGACATTGGTAGTGTAGCTGGTTTAATTTCACATGGCGTTAGACCAATATCAAATGATGGGGCATCATCAAATGTCATATTAACCGATGCAGTATTTTACTTAAAATATGTTAATGTGTTGAAAGTTACTTGACAATACAAACTTTTTTTCATGTAATCCCATTGTCTTGTATGCATAACCTTCTATTGCATCTAGTTGGCTTGGATTCAATTCATCTAAAATGATACCAGACGACTCCTGTATGAAAATATAGTAATATAAGCTATATTTAATTTATGATTTTCCTAAAAAATTAAATACAATCCAATGTATTAAATATCGTACCTCGTGGTTAGTCTCAGTTAACATACCACATGTCCCAACAACGAATGCACATCCATAATTTTCACTTAAAAATGATGATTTATGTAATAACCTTAGTTTGAGCCAATTAGTTATATATTTTTAATTCTCTTTATCTTATTGAAAATACTAAAGTGTATTTATATAGATATAAAATTACAGTTTAGGACCCTACCAAATAAATCCTTATTAAAAAAAAACAAAACAAACAAACCTACTTGTTCCGCGTTTTAAAAAGGAAAGAAAAGAAAGAAAAAGTTCCTCCAGGAAGAGCCGCCGCTGTACCGTCGAAAAAAATTGCGTCTTCTTCTTGAAATTCTAGATCAACAAATTGTTGAGCCTTTCATCAAATCATTAAGTAAGTTTGGTGTGGTGATGAAATAGCTTTTTTTGTATTTTATATATATATATATATAATTTGTTTCTTTGTGCATAGACTATTACCTTTTTCCATGGAAAATTAGAAATCTTGGAACCTGCACAACATTTTGATGTTTTCAACAAATAAACTATAGATATTATTATTATTTTAATTCATTTATATTGCTATTTTGTTGGATCTTCTTTTTACCAATGGTTCCACTTCTTTTATGTTCTAGTTTGAAAATTATATATATACATATATTAAACTAAGTTGTGTCTTTGATTTTATTCTATTATATTTGTTTGAGTCAATGAATTATTTGAAACAACTACAAGTGATGTGATTTTCCAATTTTGAAACAACCTCTGCTACTATTAAACCTTAAATCGTTTAAATGCTTTCATTAGTTTTTTTCTTTCTTTTCTTTTTCTTTTAAGATAAGTGGCTATGGCATAGCACTGTTTCAGACTAGTTAAGATCATCTTCCCCTCATTTACCTTGTGTCCGTAGCAATTTAGTTTGGGTTGAGTTTGGATTAATTGGTTTGTGTCTTTCTTGATCAATAGGAAATTCTGCATTTGGCCCGACGCTTGATTGATAAGAATCAATCACTCTCTTAGACTTCAGGTGAGTGGTAATTATAGTACATGACACGATTTGATTGAAATATCCGAATGAAAACCGTTTATCAAAAATTGGGATTTGATCGTATGTTTTCCTTTATAAAAGCGTATATTTGAACCTTATGTTTATTAAATATATTTAGTATTAGAGCGTATATTATGGGAACAGGCCCTTCATATTTGATTTGTTTTATTACCAGTTGCAAAGAAGTTATTAAATTTTGATTTGATATGATCTGTACTTTCTGATACGCGATTTATCGCCGTTATTACTTTTATTTTAGAAATCTGATAATTTGTTCAATCAGTTATGATTTTCTGATTTATATATGTATACTATATGTTTTCAAACTGGTACAAGTGCTCAGTATATCTGTATCTGTTATCTAGCCTCTCACCGATCTTCATAACATTAGGACTTTGCATTTGTCTTCAAGTCATGATGTCAGTTGTCAGTCTTGTCGTCAGTTGTGTCAACATTAGAATCATGCATAAGATCGGTGAAGGCAAGTATATGTTATCTGTATCTGTTATTGGTAGCGCGCTTACCATTTACCTGGCCCTGGTGGTGTGCAGTATCACCACTCTGTTACACTGTACCATGTGTTTTAAAGCTTTTATCTTATTTTCTGATTATCCTAATATTTGATATTTTGGAAGGTTTCAGTATTATGTTTTACAATTGATTATCAGCATTTTGAATTGATTATCTTATATTGACCTTCTAGTTTAATTGATTTTGAAATACTATATTTTGAACTATATTTGTCATAATTTAAAAGTATCAGCCTATCTGCCTGTTCCTTTTCTACTGTGTGCTATAGCTACTGCTCACTGAGGTTTTCGCTCGTATAGACGAAAATCTCATACCACGTTGAATCTTTCTTTTTCAGATTAAGGTCTCTGTTCGTGAGGTAACCTTTGGATTGATGTTGAAGGAGACTACTTAATTATTTAGCTTTATATCATTTTTGGAGACTCTTGATTATTGAGATTTGACTTGAATAATTAGGTTCCTTTAAGGTTTATGATGTAATTTCAACGAATTTGATATTCTGTTAGTAAATTTTGGAATTTCCATTAGTTCAGAATTAAGGCTAGCATAGGTTAAAGTTAATTTAATTTATGCGCCGGTCATGGCCTGGGTTGGGTCGTGACAAAGGTGGTATCAGAGGCAGGTTTAGGTTCTTGTAGACTTACTATATATGATTCACGTGTTCTGTTCGTATCCCTTATCTTGCATATCTATCTGGGTCTTCCTATTTACTCATTTTCAATACCTCATTTGCTAAAGTGTCTAATTCTCCTGCATGGATAGGTAATCATGCCTCCTAAAGGAAGAGGAAGAGGCAAGAATACGGTTAATGTTAGTACTAGGAGTAGGGTGGCCGTTGAGAATTCATCCCAACTTGATGGGGGAGCTTCACACCCTATTGGAGGACCAGCTCCAGCATCTGAACCAATATTGCAACCAGCTGGAGGGTCATCTCAACCCACTCGTACAGCTTCAACCTCCCAGCCTGCTCAAATATCTAACACTGATTTGGCTGTTGGATTGCAAAGGGTCTTTCAAGCAGTTGAAAGGATAACAAATGTGGTGGGGAAAAATAGACAACCAAAAACTACAGGATCTGGTATACCTAATGATAGAGCTCAATTACAGGATCTCAGTGACTTCTTGAGGTTACAACCTCCAAAGTTTTCGGGTGAGGATTCTGTAACAGATCCTATGGATTTTCTGGATGATATGGACAGATGTTATGAGGTCTTGGGATGCACCAGTGCTAGGATGGTATTGTTAGCAGGGAATCAGTTACAAGGAGTGGCGCGTAGTTGGTATCTTTCTAAGAGAGGGAATGGACTTGATAATGCTTTCCTTTGGCCACAGTTTCATGATTCTTTCTTAGAGAGGTTCCTTCCTCCTAGTGTTAAGGAGGCTAAAGCTTTGGAGTTTGAAGTGCTGAAGCAGGGTGGTATGACTGTGAGTGAATATGAAATTAAATTCACTCGACTTGCTCGTTTTGGTGAACATCTTATCCCAACTGAGGAGAGGAAGGCTAGGAGGTTTGAAAGGGGACTTCGGGACAAACTGTTAGGCCGAATTGCTCCTCTATGATTGTCTAACTTCGAGGAAGTGGTGGATCGATCTAGGCAGATGGAGATGTTTGATGATCAACGTAGGGCTCGTGATCAGAACAAACGTGCTCGATATGACAACCAGAGTGGTCAGCATAGCAGGGGAAGTAACTATTCAGTATCTCATGGGTCCCATTCTTTACGTGGTCAAGGAGGGCAATACTCCAAGAATAATCAGAGACATGGTCAGAGAGCTCAGTCTACTAGTACTCAGAATAGTCAAAGTTCCTCTAGATCAACATTCCCTACTTGTCAGCTTTGCGATAAATTCCATGGTAACTCTCCATGCCATCGAGCAACTGGGGCTTGTTTTGGTTGTGGTCAAGTGGGACATAAAAGAAAGGATTGCCCAAGTAGTAACACAACACTAGCTGTGAGTCAGGATACAGTTTCTACTCCTTTTATCAGTACTAGCCATCTTCTCAGTATGGTAGTAGAGGCCAGAGTTCAAGAGGTCGAGGTCAGGGTGGTCGAGGTCCCAATTCAGCTCCTAATCATACAACAGCAGGTCGAGGTCAGTCTAGAGCCTTTGCTCTGACACATCAGGATGCCCAGGCATCTAATGTAGTGGTGACAGGTACCATTTCTGTATGTTCATTTGATGCTAGAGTTTTGATTGATCCTGGTGCTACACATTCCTTTGTTTCTCTTTGTTTTTCTATGAAATTTGGTGTACCAATATGTTAGATTGTCCTTTATCTGTGGCAACACCTATAGGAGATGTCCTTGACATAAATCTAACTTTTAAGAACTGCTTAGTAAAAGTAGGGGAAAGGGAACTCTTAGCTGATCTTGTATTACTTGAAATGTTAGATTTTGATGTGCTTTTGGGAATGGATTGGTTAGACTCATATCATGCCTCTTTAAACTGTTATAGCAAGTTAGTAACTTTCAAAATTCCTGGGGAGATAGAATTTCAATTTCAAGGAGATTGTAGCATGGCTCCTCATAGTCTTATTTCTACTATTGCTGCAAGAAGATTGTTGTATAAGAACTGTGAAGGGTTTCTAGCCTATGTTAAGGATACTCAAGCCAAGGGTATCGAGTTGGAGAATGTTGATATGGTGAATGAGTTTATTGATGTCTTTCCTGAAGATTTGCCAGGTTTGCCACCTGAGAGAGTAATCGATTTCTGTGTTGACTTAGCACCCGAAACAAAACCCATATCTATGCCTCCTTACCAAATTGCTCTTGCTGAACTAAAGGAGTTGAAGGAACAACTGCAAGAATTGCTTGATAAGGGGTTCATCCGCCCTAATGTCTCTCCTTGGGGTGCTCCTGTGTTGTTTGTGAAGAAGAAGGATGGATCAATGAGATTGTGCATTGATTATCGACAGCTGAACAAGGTCACAATACGTAACAAATATCCTCTTCCTCGAATTGATGATCTATTTGATCAGCTCCAGGGTGCAAAGTACTTTTCTAAGATCGATCTGAGGTCCGGTTATCATTAGTTGAGGGTTAAAAATGTTGACATACCTAAGACAGCTTTCAGGACTAGGTATGGTCACTATGAATTTCTGGTGATGCCTTTTGGTCTCACTAATGCTCCTGCAACTTTTATGGATCTAATGAATAGGGTGTTTAAGCCCTTCCTTGATCGTTTTGAGATAGTGTTCATAGATGACATTCTGGTGTATTCTAAAAGTAAAGAAGAACATGAGAAGCATCTGAGGCTTGTTTTTCAAACTCTAAGAGAGAACCAGTTGTATGCTAAGTTCTCAAAATGTGAATTCTAGTTGGATAGTGTCGCATTCTTAGGGCATGTGGTATCCAAAGATGGGGTGAGTGTTGACCAAAAGAAGGTTGATGCTGTTCTTCATTGGCCAATGCCTAGTTCAATGTCGGAGATTCGAAGTTTTCTTGGGTTAGCGGGTTACTATCGACGTTTTGTGCAAGACTTTTCTCGAATAGCTTCTCCTTTAACCAAGTTAACCCAGAAGAATGTGAAGTTTCAGTGGTCAGAAGCGTGTGAGAAGAGTTTTGAAGAATTGAAAGTTCGTTTGACTTCAGCACTAGTGTTAGCCCTTCCATCTGGATCGGGGGGCTACATAGTATTTTGTGATGCTTTAAGGGTTGGTCTGGGTTGTGTATTGATGCAACATGGTCATGTGATTGTGTATGCTTCTCGCCAATTAAAGCAACATGAACAGAATTATCCAACTCATGATTTGGAAATGGCAGCAGTGATCTTTGCTTTGAAGATATGGAGACATTACTTGTATGGGGAGACATGTGAGATTTTCACTAACCATAAAAGTCTCAAATACATCTTTGATCAACGTGATTTGAATTTGAGGCAGAGAAGATGGGTGGAGTTTCTCAAGGATTATGATTGCACAATTCAGTACCATCCAGGGAAAGCAAACGTTGTAGCAGATGCTTTAAGTAGGAAATCTTTGGGTAGCTTAGCTCATCTTTCCGTAGTGAGGAGACCTTTGATTGGTGATATTCATGAATTGATTGATCAAGGAGTAGAATTTGAGGCAACATCTGAACCGTTAGTAGCTCATTTTTGAGTTAGACCTATTCTGTTAGATAGAATAACAAGAAGATCCTCAATTGTGTAAAGTTAGGGATGCTGTTTGTCAGGGTAAGGTTCAAGACTTCGTGATTGGTGACGATGGAGTTCTTCGTTATGGAGCTAGACTGTGTGTTCCTGATGTTGATGATATAAAAAGGGAAATTTTGGAGGAAGCACACTGTTCAGCTTATACAGTTCATCCTGGTTCCACTAAGATGTATAGAGATTTAAGGGAGTTATACTGGTAGAGTGGAATAAAGAGAGATGTTGCAGACTTTGTTGCCAAATGCCTTACTTGTCAATAAGTCAAGGCAGAACATCAGAGACCGTCTGGGTTGCTCCAACCATTACCCATTCCTGAGTGGAAGTGGGAGAATATTGCTATGGACTTCGTGGTAGGATTGCCTCGTACTAGGGGAGGGTATGATTCTATTTGGGTGATAGTCGATCGTTTAACTAAGTCAGCTCATTTTCTTCATGTGAAGACAACCTATGATTTCTCTAAGCTTGCTCAGTTATACATTGATGATATTGTTAGACTTCATGGAGTTCCAGTCTCTATCGTGTCAGATCGTGGTGCTCAATTTACTTCTCGATTCTGGAAGAAATTTCAAGAAACGTTAGGTACAAGACTCCAGTTTAGCACAGTGTTTCATCCTCAGACCGAAGGTCAGTCAGAGAGGACTATTCAGACTTTAGAGGATATGCTTCGAGCTTGTATCTTTGATTTTGGTCAAAATTGGGATCATCATTTGCCTTTGGTAGAGTTTGCTTATAACAATAGCTATCAAGCTAGCATTGAGATGGCACCTTATGAAGCCTTGTATGGTTGTAAGTGTCGGTCACTAATTTGTTGGGATGAGGTTGGAGAAAGGAGACTCACAAGACCCGAGTTGATACAGTTGACTTCAGATAAAGTTCGTGTTATCCGTGATAGACTCTTAACAGCTCAGAGTAAGCAAAAGAGTTATGTTGATCCGAGGCGCAAGAATGTGGAATTTCAGGTCGGTGATCATATGTTTCTGAAGGTCTCTCCGATGAAAGGAATCATGCGGTTTGGTAAGAAAGGAAAATTGAGTCCGCGTTACGTTGGTCCGTTTGAGATTCTTGAAAGGATTGGTGCAGTTGCATATCGGTTAGCTCTTCCATCTGATTTCTCTAAGGTTCATCCGGTATTCCACATATCGATGCTTAGGAAATATATTCCAGGTACTTCTCATGTTTTGCAACCACAATCTATACAAGTTCGAGATGATTTGTCTTATGAGGAGCAGCCTATAAGGATATTAGACGGTCAAGTTTGGAAACTGCGTTCAAAAGAAATTCCTTTAGTTAAAGTTCTTTGGCAAAACCACTCTAGTAGTAAAGCCACTTGGGAGACCGAATCCGAGATGCGAGTTAGATACCCACAATTATTCGATATGCCAGGTTAGTGTTCCTTGTAATTTAAATTCGGGGACCGAATTTTTCTTAGGGGGAAAGAATGTAATAACCCTAGTTTGAGCCAATTAGTTATATATTTTTAATTCTCTTTATCTTATTGAAAATACTAAAGTGTATTTATATAGATATAAAATTACAGTTTAGGACCCTACCAAATAAATCCTTATTAAAAAAAAAACAAAACAAACAAACCTACTTGTTCCGCGTTTTAAAAAGGAAAGAAAAGAAAAAAAAAAGTTCCTCTAGGAAGAGCCGCCGCTGTACCGTCGAAAAAAATTGCGTCTTCTTCTTGAAATTCTGGATCAACAAATTGTTGAGCCTTTCATCAAATCATTAAGTAAGTTTGGTGTGGTGATGAAATAGCTTTTTTTGTATTTTATATATATATAATTTGTTTCTTTGTGCATAGACCATTACCTTTTTCCATGGAAAATTAAAAACCTTGGAACCTGTACAACATTTTGATGTTTTCAACAAATAAACTATAGATATTATTATTATTTTAATTCATTTATATTGCTATTTTGTTGGATCTTCTTTTTACCAATGGTTCCACTTCTTTTATGTTCTAGTTTGAAAATTATATATATATATATATATATTAAACTAAGTTGTGTCTTTGATTTTATTCTATTATATTTGTTTTAGTCAATGAATTATTTGAAACAACTACAAGTGATGTGATTTTCCAATTTTGAAACAACCTCTGCTACTATTAAACCTTAAATCGTTTAAATGCTTTCATTAGTTTTTTTCTTTCTTTTCTTTTTCTTTTAAGATAAGTGGCTATGGCATAGCACTGTTTCAGACTAGTTAAGATTATCTTCCCCTCATTTACCTTGTGTCCGTAGCAATTTAGTTTGGATTGAGTTTGGATTAATTGGTTCGTGTCTTTCTTGATCAATAGGAAATTCTGAATTTGGCCCGACGCTTGATTGACAAGAATCAATCACTCTCTTAGACTTCAGGTGAGTGGTAATTATAGTACATGACACGACTTGATTGAAATATCCGAATGAAAACCGTTTATCAAAAATTGGGATTTGATCGTATGTTTTCCTTTATAAAAGCATATATTTGAACCTTATGTTTATTAAATATCCTTAGTATTAGAGCGTATATTCTGGGAACATGCCCTTCATATTTGATTTGTTTTATTACCAGTTGCAAAAAAGTTATTAAATTTTGATTTGATATGATCTGTACTTTCTGATACGCGATTTATCGCCGTTATTACTTTTATTTTAGAAATATGATAATTTGTTCAATCAGTTATGATTTTCTGATTTATATATGTATACTATATGTTTTCAAACTGGTACAAGTGCTCAGTATATCTGTATCTGTTATCTGGCCTCTCACCGATCTTCATAACATTAGGACTTTGCATTTGTCTTCAAGTCATGATGTCAGTTGTCAGTCTTGTCGTCAGTTGTGTCAACATTAGAATCATGCATAAGATCGGTGATGGCAAGTATCTGTTATCTGTATCTGTTATTGGTAGCGCGCTTACCATTTACCTGGCCCTAGTGGTGTGCAGTATCACCACTCTGTTACACTGTACCATATGTTTTAAAGCTTTTATCTTATTTTCTGATTATCCTAATATTTGATATTTTGGAAGGTTTCAGTATTATGTTTGACAATTGATTATCAACATTTTGAATTGATTATCTTATATTGACCTTCTAGTTTAATTGATTTTGAAATACTATATTTTCAACTATATTTGTCATAATTTAAAAGTATCAGCCTATCTGCCTGTTCCTTTTCTACTGTGTGCTATAGCTACTGCTCACTGAGGTTTTCGCTCGTATAGACGAAAATCTCATACCACGTTGAATCTTTCTTTTTCAAATTAAGGTCTCTGTTCGTGAGGTAACCTTTGGATTGATGTTGAAGGAGACTGCTTAATTATCTAGCTTTATATCATTTTTGGAGACTCTTGATTATTGAGATTTGACTTGAATAATTAGGTTCCTTTAAGGTTTATGATGTAATTTCAACGAATTTGATATTCTGTTAGTAAATTTTGGAATTTCCATTAGTTCAGAATTAAGGCTAGCATAGGTTAAAGTTAATTTAATTTATGCGCCGGTCATGGCCTGGGTTGGGTTGTGACAATTTAGGATGTTCATTTTCACCATTGGTATACGTCGTTGTTTTTCCAGACGCATCCACTTGTTTGTTGTCACCCGTCCCATTCTCTATGGTTATGTTGTTTACCTATGAAAAAAATATTTAACATGAAAAATCTGTGAATAAAAAAGTATTCACTATTTAACATCATTGTTATATTGAAAATGGCCAATTAAAAACATTCATTAACATTTCACAAAAGCATTTAAAAATTACCTCAATGACATCGAATTCATGATCTGATGATTTGGAAGTGCTGCTTTGTACTTTCCCTTTCCTAGATGAACTTGCATTGCTGCCTACAGCCCGCTTCTTTGAATAAGCAACGTCTTTTGTATAAGGTTCATTTTATAACATAACAAAAATGTCAATATAGGGTGCAATTGTATTAGTTTTGGAAGCTTTAAAATAATGTTTACTTCAATTTAAGACTTTCTCTCTACTATCTACTTTTTAAGTGATAAAAAAGGATTTGGTTTACAAAATAAAAAAGCACTAATAGAATACTTTCAATCATATTATTAATTCAACAAAATTTTACCTTGTTCTCATCAGATAAATCATCAAAAGATTTGTCAATACTAGTTTATTCAACTGGTGGTTTTGATAACCACTTCATAACTTTTACCTGTAGAAAAGAAAACATGGACCTCAAAGTGAGATAAATAATACAATTATCAAAAGGAATTGGATAATTCATTACAAAAATCCAAGCAGATAACAAAGATTTATTATTAACAACAAAAATATGTAGAACAAAAAAATGCAAATGAACATCAATCATAGATTAATCAGCATATTAAAATATACAAGATTAAAACAATAATTCAAGGTTGAAGCTAAATTTTTTTTGATTGTTTGCCTCCTTAAATCATGGCAATAAATATTCATTTTTTAAATCTATGAGTACAAACAAAATCAGGATCCTATTGTTTTATTTAGGGCATAAATGTATTTCTGCAAAAAATGATTGGTATGCATTTTCCCCCATGAACATGAAATTTGATATTTACAAATTATAACAATTTATAATATAGAAATCAGTAACCTTCTCTATGTTTACACCTATTATTATACATTTTTTATAATAATACAATGGAATCACGTTGATGATCGAATAAGCTCGTAAAATTAATTATATTGACTACAATTGACGTACCTTGTTCTTGTCCTTTACTGCACAAACTTTTCCCAAGTTTTGTAATTCGTTTCTAATCTCTGCCATATATCCATAAAAGTGGGCTTGTAAAGAAGCTATATGAATCCCCAACCCTTTTACTTCATTTGCAATATCCGTTATACGGTCGTTCAACAGTGTGAAATGATCTTCCTTTTCATCCTCGTTTGACCGAGAGAACTCTCCTTCACTACTCAATTCAATTGAATAAGAATCATTACTTGTCGTAATGTCTAATTCATAGTTGGTATTCTCGCCATAGAGGGCATTTCCCATTCCATCTGCAATTTCCTTCCCTTTATCAAATAAACCCTGTAAATGCAACAACCCTTTCTCTGCAACTGTAGCTGTTATGTTCCTCACTTTTAACTAGTATTCAATGAAATAAAAAGTGTTAAACCAATTTAATTTTTTTAAAAAACAGAATACACTAATTAATGGAAGAAAATATTATTTAAAACTACTTACTAAGTGAGAAGGAATGCTGAATATTTCTCTTCGCAACTCTTTCATGGGTGGCTTTCCAATAGAATACCAGTTCAACATTCGAGGGATGGTTCTTCCAATCCTTTTAGCGAATTTACCATCTATTGCACCACAACATTCATAAAGCCATACCTGCAATGCTATTGGACATCCTAATATGCTACATTTTGTTGGAAACCCAGAATGGATGTAACCACCCCTGTAGGATTTACCAGTATATTTCTCTTTCAAAGATTTAAATGTGTACTCAAATGCAAGTTTCCCCCATGGAAAAAATTCCAGTATGGACTATCAAGTATTTGAAAATGCAAATCAGAGATGTTTTTGTTTGGTACATTTGATAACAAATAGTGATGTAAAAAAATAAGAACGCAAGCTTGACTGCATCCTCATCACAATCCCAACGCTTATTTTTAAAACACTAAAAAACTGATAGTTTAGTCACTTTTTGCAAACCTCCAAAATATTTCTTTTTTAACCTCATGGATTCAGTATATTGATAATTTTCAACATCACCAACATATTGTAAGCCGGTCACTAATGCAAACTCTACAATCCCAAACTTTAGCTTAACCCCATAGACATTAAACCACATTTCACAATCATTTTTTTTGGTTTACCTCCCTCAAAAGTAAAGCATGCAAAATCTGAGGCTGGACACAAATGCTATCTAATTTTAAAAAATGTCCAAAACTAGTTTTAGCAAACAATGATAATTGAGTTGAAGATAATGTGTGTTTAATATCACGAATAGCATCAACTGTTATGGTTGTTGTCACGCAACATGAATAGAAATGCTCAGGTTTAATAA
This sequence comes from Euphorbia lathyris, assembly GCF_963576675.1. Taxonomy (NCBI): domain Eukaryota; kingdom Viridiplantae; phylum Streptophyta; class Magnoliopsida; order Malpighiales; family Euphorbiaceae; genus Euphorbia; species Euphorbia lathyris. Next base: position 34,735,687 of record NC_088917.1, on the reverse strand, counting down.
GGTAATCTCATTCATGTAATAAATAAAAAAAATGTTACATAAATAACTATATTTTATAACGTAAAAATTAACATAAATGGCATACTAACCCGCAAATCTCATTTTTTCCTTGGGAACCATTGCTTACGCTCATTCACTTGAAAAGTATTTAGAGAACCATTGTTTTCTTTACTAACTGTACTTTTCAATTTTGGTGTAACACTAGATTTTCGTATTTTTGAAAAAACACCAGATATCCTTTTATGTTTCATTCTCCCAATTTTTTCTGAAATAGGAGAATTTTGTAGAAAATTATTTACCCTTTTCACCATAGCTGTTAAAAAAAATCGAAATAATTAACATGAATATAACAAAATCCCTCTTAAATGCTATATTTTTTCATATAAAACTTAAAAGAAAATCATCAAAATGAAGTAACTAATATAAATTTAACTGTGGTTCAATTATTATAATTAAAAGCAGCATCGGATAATTAACTATTGGTTTTTTTTAATCAAATATTGTTTCAATTCATAAACATGAAATAGATAAGATTCTTAAAAATAGAATTGCTATCTTGGAAGCATTAGTATATCAAATTAATCAGACAACTGGTATCTCTCAGATATCAAACAACATGTTTATTCAAGGATACAGATACCAATAGCGCACTAAGATCTGAGATGAGTGAGTTAAAAAAGATAGTATGTAGGTTTTGTTTTGTATAAAGTAGTAATTAAAAATCAAATACTGTGCTTAAAATGGAATCGTTCGGCCAATAAATTACATCAAAAAACATAAACATAACAACAATCAACAAATGAAAATGCGATAAGAAAAACGTACCTTGATTATATAGTCAGAATGTAGTTCAGATTTAATACACAACTTTACTACAACACTTAGATGAATTTAAAAAAAAAGCAGAGCCACAGGAACTTGTTACTGCAATGGCACACAACAACAACAACAACAACAAAAAAATAGAGAAATTAATGAGTTTTTCACAAACCATTATTTTCAACAAAGGTGTCCAGAAAAATGCAACCAAAAGAAATATAAAAAAAGTTGTTTGCCAACCAAAAATGTTGTTTTAAGAAAAAAGAATAAGAAAGAACCTTGCTAAGAAAACAAAGCATCAGCCAAAGAGAAATTTGAAGTATGAATTTGAACAAAGCATTAGCAGTCATTAGGTACCAATGGAAAACTAATAAGCTAGAACAAAAGCTTGGAAATAAGAATCGAGGCTGAAACTATCGAAGGTCAAAAAAATCCAAGAAAAACCCAGAAAATTGAAAATGATCACTACTAAAAATCAGGAACAGCAGCAAAAAGAACAATGAAAAACAAAAAAAACAGAAGAAGGAAATAAACCGCAAAAACATAATGGTTAACACAATCACTTTTTCAAATCAGGAACAACAGTAAACCGCAAAAGCATAGTGGTTAACAAAGTCACTTTTGAAAATCAGGAACAACAGCAAAAAGATAGTGGTTCAGAAAATATAGGATTGAAATATGAATTTGTATTAATCAAATTAATAATAAATTTAAATAATTAAAGTGATAACTGTAAATTTGACATAATTGGAAATAAATGCATCAAAACTGATATTCATAATTTAACCATCAACCATATGATAAAAGACAAAAAAAGAAGATATAATGTTGTAAATAAAAATAAAAAACTGATTTCCTTTGTAATTTCCTCTTATTTAAATGAAATTGGGCTTTTAACCAATTCCGAATTCTTTTTGAAACAACGTTTCATTTGTAAAGAAATGCATACAATGGGGTGTCAATAAGTAAATAATCCAAATTTGTTAAATTTTCCCCTGTTGCAGCAATAACTTCGGGCACTTATGGACACACGCGGCTTAATTGAGCCTCATTATATACGTTGTATGAATCCAACTCTTTTAGGCGACCTAAAAGTTTGAAAATCCTAGCGTATTACATCAATTACGTTGTGGGGTGAATTATACTAGGTTCATTATTTTTAGGAGATTTTTCTTGCTTTTTTTTGTGTGTGTTTTATGTTCAACATTATTTCTTTTTGTATTTCGTAAGCACATAACAATTGTTTGACTCTGTCCCATAGTTGCTGTCACGCCTAATCCGAAACACCCTTAAATGGCATCAAACATGATAATAAGAGGTCATAACAAATGCTTATAAATCGAAATGTATCGAACAACATAAATAAAATGTCATTCCTCTTCGTAATATATTATACACCAAAATGCATACTTCCATTACATTATTCATTGAAGTACTCCATCATACTTACTCACTAACTGGATTCTATCTTGAACAAAAATCAAAAGTTTTAGTGAATGTCCTGATAATAAGCGGCTCTTTCTGAATCTTGCCTATGGATAGGCACCTATTCTTTATATTGAACTTCCTTGCCAAAAAACATTAAGACAATACGTTTCATATTTGTTATTTTAATTGAATGTTTATGAATATGAATTTATTTTATAACTTATTAACTATATGAATGTTATTTAATTTTGTAGAAATTATTTCTGATTCTGAAGTTGTATCGTCTTTTTTATCCATATTTCAATGGATTGATGAGATTTTTCAATGTAAAGCAAACACATTTTTGTAAGCATATTTTTTTTTCTTTTTCTGTTTACTAGTGCTAGTCGATTAATTTTGTTCAAATAAAAGCTAATTAATTCAATAATTTTCACTAATATTTTTAATTATATATTCAATGAAAATTGAGCTTATTGATTTCTCCATTAGAAGCAACCGTAGTTGGAGGAAGCAAATGGTTAGCGAACTCAAGTCAACTAATTTTAGCTTTCTTTCTCTAGCAAATTGATTCACCAAGTTTAAATTAATGTTTGAGATTGTAAATAATTGTTATTTATTTTGACTAAGAATAGTTATTTTGTAGAACCTATTTATTTTACTAAACCAATTCGATATTTATTTAGTTGTTTGTATTAAAGTCTTATATAATAGAGATTATTAGAGATTTATTGTTATATTTTTCTTGGATGATTATATAATAATATAAGTGACTTACCAAATTCATTTGATAAGTTAGTGATCCGATAAAAACCACCGTAATATCTAAATTCGGTTTCCTTTTTATAAGAATTGATAATTTATTTGATAATAAAAGAATTATCTATGCGGTGAATTATAACATAGTTTTTGCGTTTATTTTTAATTTGATTATGGTCTTAGACTTCATCAGAAGAGTAAATAATTTATTAGTCCATGATTTTTTTTATATTACACTAATCGGTCATTTTATTTTGAAAAATACATTATAATCTCTCTTTTTCAAAATCAATTATTTAGTCTATATGTTTAGGATTTTGTTAGTAAAAAATTAAAATTGATAGAAATGATAAGTTTATCGAACATTAGAAAATATTAATATAACTTGTACTAGATGCTTAAATTAGTCATTTTTAACTAGCAAAATTCTAAAAGGAAAGACTTATTAATTGATTTTCATAACGTTAAGGATTCTATATATATATATTTGAAACCATATATATATATTCATTAAAGAAATTTTAAGGATGGTATAATATATTTTTAAAAATAAAAATAACTGATTAATGTAATAATTAGAAAATTAGGGATCGGTAAATTATTTACTATAATTTGAAAATCAAATTTCCTATTCTCAAATATAGTAACTCATAAAGAAAAGAATTAGGTAAGAAAAAAATTGACTTTTATTTACCAGAAGTTGCGAACGCTCCAGTCCAGTATTCAAATTGAAAGTTAAAACGAAAATCGGTGCTGTACTTCAACTGAAGGGGTGACGTGTCAACTACGATACATACAAAAATACCCTCATTTCTCCATTTTGATGCTCTCTCTACCTACACCTGTTAGGGCGGGAACACACAAATCTTTTCACCCAAAATATGCCTGTAATTGTAATACCTTCTCTCTCTATGGTTCTTGTTAGGGTTTTCTAATCCTCACTCACACACACACTGTATCAATTTCTTAATTTCATCTTCTTGTACTTCCAATTACAGGACCCGAAGATGAATCTTCGCCAAGGCTCTAAGGTTTGGGCTGAAGATAAGGCGTTGGCTTGGGTTGCAGCTGAAGTTACTGATTTCACTACCAAGCAACTTCACCTTCTCACTGCTTCTGGCAAGAAGGTTGTAATTTATTCTTTTCTAATGTGGCTTTTACTTCTTAGTATTTTCCTCTCTTTTCACTTCGATTTTGGTGTAGCTTCTTGCTTCCCCTGAGAAGCTGTTTCTTAGGGAGGATGACGAAGATGAGCATGGAGGAGTCGATGATATGACTAAATTGACTTACTTGCATGAGCCTGGAGTCCTTTACAATCTCCACAGGAGATATGCTCTCAATGATATTTATGTGAGTTTATCTATAACGGTTTCTTCTAGTAGTCAATCACTGTCAATTGTTTTAGTTTTTGCAATGTTTTGACTCAATGCTGCAGTCCACGTGGTAGTTACTGCAGTTATCAACTGTTAATTTCTTTTTTCATTTTTTAATTGAAACAGTTTTGTTCAATTATGGTATGTTATTAATTATTCAATTTCTATGTGAATATGATCCACAGTATCTGCATTTACCTAAATATTCGAAATTAGTACTTCCTTGTTATGGAGAAGTATTAGCTGTATGTTATGCGCTGTTTCAGCTCTTTGAAGCTAAATTATTTACTTATTCACTTTGAGCGTTTCTCCACTTTTTTCCTTGCAAAAGCATGTTGAACATTTTGGTTTAGGACTCCAAACTCCGAGTTGGCATCTGACAATCTTAGTCAAACTTTTTACTAGTACAAGTTGAAACCATGCATTAAATAGAATACCAAACAATTATTTTTGCATTGCCATGACAATAATTTTAAGGACATTTCCCAAATGCGGTTTGGAGTTATTTCCTGGCTGAACTAATTACATAACAAACCTTTTTAATAGTCTATCTTATTCTTCCACTTTACCTCCTTATGTTGAAGTTTTAAATTTAATATGTTCCTGAGATTTAACAATGGTATTTATGTGATTTTTCTTCTGTCATTTTTGCTGATTGTAGACATACACAGGAAGCATTTTGATAGCTGTTAATCCATTCACTAAGCTTCCTCATCTTTATAATCTGCATATGATGGAACAATATAATGGAGCACCATTTGGTGAGCTTAGCCCACATGTATTTGCTGTGGCAGATGCATCATATAGGTATTTTCAAATTAAATTTGTTTGTGTGCAGATGGGTTTTGACCTGTATTTAATGTAGTTACAATATGAAGTGATCTAATCAGCTTATGGTTGGATGTAATCCAGAGCAATGATGAGTGAAGGTAGAAGCCAATCTATTCTTGTTAGTGGAGAAAGTGGCGCTGGGAAAACTGAGACAACAAAATTGATCATGCAGTATCTCACGTATGTTGGTGGCCGAGCTGCTGATGATGACAGAACAGTTGAACAACAAGTTCTTGAAGTAAGACTTTCACTTTCTTTTTGCCCCATTTGCTAGCACCATTCTCTAAAAGCAGAGGTAGTTACACCTTAGTTTAAGGGCTATTGTAGTTCTCGCTTTTGCCATAATATGAATGTATAAGTTCATATTTAGGTGAATTTTTCATTCAACTTATTTGTTTGTTTATTTGTAAATTCATTTTGTTGAATTTTTTTTTTTCCATTTACTTTTGGTTTCTGGAGGCATATGGATAATGTGCTTAATTCTTCAGGTTTTTTGGTACCTTTTTGCGGTGAAGCAGTTAGACTTCATTTATTATGTGCATTTTTTTGGCTACTTTTCATGTCTTGCCTGTGAAGATTTGCTGATTTGTAGTTTTGCATAATCCAGTCAAATCCACTGTTGGAGGCATTTGGTAATGCAAGAACTGTCAGAAATGACAACTCAAGGTGGGTTAGGGTTTCTTTTCCAAAATCTTAAGCTAATTTTTATCTTTTTTCAGTTTTAGGTTTAATTTGCTCGCCTCATATGCTTTTCTGGTTATTTCTTTTCTTGCATATGCAAAGTAATAATTATTGAATGAGTTGTTCTCTAAATGGAGACTTCTAACTCTGCAAAATAAACATTATTTCATCAATTGCCATCCTAAGGAAGGGAGAAATATTTTGCTGAGTGTGAGTGTATGAATTGTGAGACTGGGAGAAATCTCTACAGGAATGAAACTAACTGAAAAGAAATGCAGGGCATTATATAATTTGGAAGGAAAAAACACGCTAAGGTTGAAGTACTCTGTAACTTCTGTTGTAAGAAGGGATGTTACATAATTTTCAATATGATATTAGATACTACCTGCCATCCTAAGATTGTATAAATTTTCTTATTATGGTTTTTGGATGAATCACATTTCTATTGCTTCGTAGTCACACTATTCATTTCGTTTTTATCCTGTCAATTTTTAGATTATTAATCTTTCATCTGACATGGTTCCTTCTTGAGTGATTCTTTTCCTTTGTCTTGGCAGTCGTTTTGGGAAGTTTGTAGAGATTCAGTTTGATAAAAATGGTCGAATATCTGGTGCTGCTATTAGGACTTACCTTCTGGAACGGTCTCGTGTGGTTCAAATAACAGATCCTGAAAGGAACTACCATTGCTTTTACCAACTGTGTGCATCTGGAAGGGTAATAATATCCGCTTTCTTACCTTACCTATTTCTCTTGGTGAATAACGTTTATTGCTGTACAACAATGCTGATAATGATTGAGATTTTTGTTGCCTACCTATTTAGAATTTTCTAGGTAATTGGGGTTGTGTCCATGTGTTCAGGATGCAGAGAAGTATAATTTGGATCATCCAAGCCACTTTCATTACTTAAATCAGAGTAAGACATATGACTTGGAAGGAGTTAGCAATGCGGAAGAGTACATAAAGACAAGGAGGGCAATGGATATTGTTGGTATAAGTCAAGAAGATCAGGTTCATGAGCATTATGCAATAGTTTATTCTTCTATTATGATATCAATTTTTCAATGATCATTGATTTTATCTTTACTGATTTGGTGCAACTATTCCATTAGGAAGCTATATTTCGCACCTTGGCTGCAGTTCTTCATCTTGGAAATATTGAATTTTCACCTGGCAAAGAATATGATTCTTCAACTGTAAATGATAAAAAATCTAGCTTTCATATGCAGATGGCGGCTAAACTTTTTATGTAGGTGACTGTTTATTTCATTGTAATTTGTAAATTATTTCTTGCTTGAACGAATCAAGTCTGAGTTGATGGCATTAAATTTCTTTACTTAATTTTTTTTCTTTTATTACATAATGAAAATATAGAATTTTTTATATCTAGAGTTTAATTGGAAGTCTAGGGGTAAAAATGGTACTATCACTTTCTAATGGTGTTATAAATTATTAAAATGTATTAAATTAAATTATTTAAGATGGAACTTGCTCAAAAAGTATGGTTACCATTTGTATTGATATAATAAGTGGACTTATTTTATGGTGCTTGAGCAAAGTAAGAATTGTAGGTATGGAAGGCAAATACAGTTCACACCATTAATCCTGTCTAAAATCCCATACGTATGTAGGAATGAAACACATGGAAAAAAGAAAATGTAAAGCTTCTCAATATTTTAAGTGTGCTTTATCAATAGGAACTAAATATAACTTTTATTAAGAAAATTGGGCATTCCATTATGCAAGGTTGTCCACAGTTTTTGTTGTCTTCTTATGGTAACTGAACATTTATTTATCAGGTGTGATGCCAATCTCTTGCTGGCAACCTTGTGTACTAGAACAATTCAAACTCGTGAAGGAAGTATCGTGAAAGTTCTTGATTGCAATGCTGCTGTTGCTAGTAGAGATGCCTTGGCAAAGACGGTCTATGCTAGGATGTTTGATTGGTATTTCACTTTGATTTTTCATGAAGGACTTGCCTCTTGCTTTGTGTGAAGTTCTTGTCACAATTTGAATTTGTTTGATTGAAACTTTCCTTTTAGGCTTGTTGATAAGATTAATAAGTCTGTTGGGCAAGACGAGACTTCCCAGATTCAAATTGGAGTGTTGGACATTTATGGCTTTGAATGCTTTAAAAATAATAGGTAATTTACATGAACTCATTTGACCTGTGCTTATATATGTTATTATTTAATGATTTGTAACCTTTTCAGTAAGATAATTACTTGTGCTTCCACATAATTGTCTTTTTAACTTTGCATGTACTACATTCATGTTTTGTATTCTGTGCTTATTAACGGCTAGTTGGGTGCATCCTCTTTGTTGATCATTCTTAGGAAATGTGGTTCTGTTCCTCTTTCAATGAACACTCATGTGCAGTTTGAATGGATGCCTTTTACATGTTTAATTGCTTAATTATTAATCATGATTGACCCCCTTATACATTTCCAACCATAATTACTAGCAATTTCATTTCGTATTCTTGTTATTTCTGTCCACTCCATCAACTGATTCTTTCTTATGTTGCACAGTTTTGAGCAATTCTGTATTAATTTTGCTAATGAGAAGCTCCAACAACATTTTAATGAGGTGTGTAATGTTCTCCTTTAAGATGGGATTGCATTTACCAATGGCTTCTTTAATGTGGCCTGACATACTTGTCAATATTTATTTTTCAGCATGTGTTCAAGATGGAACAAGAAGAATATAGAAAAGAAGAAATTAACTGGAGCTATATCGAGTTCATAGATAACCAGGATGTCCTGGATCTAATTGAGAAGGTTCTCATCTCTTCCTTCTCTCAAATATGTGAATTAATCTTCCCAGTTTTGTATTCATAGATATCTCGTGAAAATGCTTGACTATTTCCTTTGCATTCCTTTTTTTTTTTTTTTTTGGTAGGCTCCTTTGCATTCCTTTTTAATATTGTTTATCTGCAGTGTTGAAAAAAGAGCTTGAAAATTTTATGTTGTGTTAATGTATGTTATGACATTGAAGGTAGTCACAATTGGAAGGTTTTCTGATTTTGCATTGATAGATTCCATATTGTCTCTTCATATAATAGGAACAAATTAGACGATTTAGCAGCTAATATGCTTCTTGTCATGTAATAAATTAGGCTTGCTTCAAATTGTTATGTTTTGGGTCAGATCTACTTTAGCTCAAATATTTGATGTTTGCACGCGTAGGAAATACAATATTAGGTTCCAATTCATTCTATGTGGTTTTGCAACTTTCAACTATAACTTATTTCCAATAATGTTTTGATATTCTCTCTTCTGTTTTTCCTTTTTTAAATATGACAATGGTTCTATTACTGTTAGGCCTTATGCAAGCGTGTGCTTGTTTGCAGAAACCTATTGGCATTATTGCTCTTCTAGATGAAGCTTGGTACAGTTTGTTTTCTACAATTTAATTGGTGTGTTTTGCTATATAACTTTCTCAGATAACAAGTTATCCTTATTCTGATTTTCACTTTGGTGCAGCATGTTCCCAAAATCAACACATGAAACATTTGCGACCAAGCTGTTTCAGAATTTCCGCTCCCACTCACGGCTTGAGAAGGCAAAATTTTCAGAGACAGATTTTACGCTTTCCCATTATGCTGGCAAGGCATGTTGCATCCCACGTTAATGCAAAAGATATTATTTTTGATTCTGGGATGAATTCTTATACAGTGAACTGCTGCTTTTTTTTCTTTTTTTTTTCCTTTTCTTTTTGTAGGTCACCTATCAGACAAATACCTTCATTGATAAAAATCGTGACTATATTGTGGTGGAACATTGCAATCTTTTATCTTCCTCAAAATGCCCCTTTGTTGCTGGCCTATTCCCTTCTCCACCTGAGGAATCTACAAGATCATCGTATAAGTTTTCCTCTGTTTCGTCTAGATTTAAGGTACACATTCTGTATTGGGTTCTCTTTGCAGTACATTAACTAGAAAAATTAGGGCAAAATTGCTTAAGAAGAAATGACTTGCATATTGTTATGTTGGACATCTAACAAACAGGTACCGCTCCATCATGGTTCTTAAATGGATACTGTAATTGTTCCAATACTTCAGTCAAGAAGATATTGCACATTATGGAATAACATCACTGCTGTTTCTTGATATGTATATGACATGCATGCTATACAGTTGAATTTTTCACATCAGCTTTCCTTTCTCTCCAATCCTATCCCCCAGTTCGCGAGGCAAAAAGACAATTAAAACAGTTGGATGATGTTTATCTTCTCAATTTTTTTCAGTTGTGTTTCTATAATATTATTTCATTACTGTTTACTTGTTTTTGAAGATGTGCTCTTGTTTGTCCTTTTATATGCAATATCTATTTCATGTTGCCGACAAGATTTGTGTTTCAGTTTCATTATTTAAATGAAAATTTGGGTTTTTTACCCATTCCGAATTCTTATTGAAACAAGTTTCATTTGTAAAGAAATGCATGCAATGGGGGTGTCAATAAGTAAATAATTCAAAATTTGTTAATTTTTTCCCCATTGCAGCAACAACTTCAGGCACTTATGGAGACACTCAGCTCAACTGAGCCTCATTATGTACGTTGTGTGAAGCCAAACTCTTTCAATCGACCTCAAAAATTTGAAAATGCTAGCGTATTACATCAATTACGCTGTGGGGTGAGTTATACTAGGTTCATTATTTTTAGGAGATTGTTGTTGCATATTTCTTTTGTGTTTTATGATCAACATTATTTCTTTTTGTATTTCTTGAGCATATACAATTGTTTGACTTTGTCCCATGGTTGCTATTGAACAGTAGGAATTGAAGTTATGTTGCTCCTTATTCTTTTTCTCATTCTTGGTCCTGCTTCAGATGGTCTGCTGATTGGATGTTATTTCTAGTCACAGTTTATGTTTTTCTTTCTTCTTTTTTTAATCTTATTATTGTTATTATTTATTAATTTTTTGCAATTATCGTTGTTATTGAAAAGCTGTTTATAGGATAGTATTTATATGTAGCATGACCAATTATCCTACTGAGTAGAAGAATATTTATTTATTTATAATTAAATTTATTGGATCTCGGAGGGGAAAGTAGGGTCAGATGCTAAGATATTTCACTGGGCTTCTGGTGTCTTAGTGTATTTATTGGAGGGAATGTTGGAGTCTTAGTTCTTACCTGTACAATTGTATGTCTAGTAGCTAACTTTTTTTAGGCAGAAGGCTCTGCCTTCGAGCATTTAATTGGACATCTGACTGACATTTAAGTTCAACAATTACTGTTTCTTTTGATTTTTTCTTTGTATTTAAATCATCATACTTCATTATAATTATTCTTTCTTTTGTATCATAATCTTCTATACTTGCACAAATGTTTGTGAATATGACAAAATAGTAATGCAGGGTGTTCTGGAGGCTGTTCGTATAAGTCTTGCTGGTTATCCCACTAGAAGAACATTCTCAGAGTTTGTTGATCGCTTTGGATTATTAGCTCCGGAATTTTTGGATGGAAGGTGGAGTATTTTGCAATATTCCTAAAGCCATTTTTTCTGATGAACCAGTTTTCTTGCATCTTCAATTATCCCCTGATAATAGTCTTTTATTAGCTGTTGTATTTTTAGTTTCTTTTGCAATACTGCAAATGTTGGCTAGACATACATTTCAGTTCATGTGCATCACCATGTATTTGTATCTTTTAAGTACTCCTCTGTGACTGTATTCGGCTATAATTCCTGCTTAATTAGAATCTCTTCTTAATCTTATTGTATGTATAAATTTACACAGTTGTAACTTTGATGAAAAAGCTTGGACGGAGAAAATTCTGCACAAGTTAAAGCTTGAGAATTTTCAGGTAGTCCTCTAAGAATTTAATATATACCTTTAACATATATTTATATACACATCTTTCCATATTTTGCATCCTGATCTTTAAATTTTTTGCAGTTGGGTAAGACGAAAGTGTTTCTCAGGGCTGGTCAGATAGGGGTATTGGACGCACGACGAGCTGAGGTACTTGATTGTGCTGCAAAGCGCATCCAGCGCCAATTGCGAACATTTACTGCACGCAAGGACTTCGTCACAACCAGGAATGCTTCTGTTGCAGTCCAAGCATATTGCAGAGGTTCACTTCTTTTGCTGGCTCTGTCCTAATTTTATCTACTACACATTCTTTCTGTTAATTCTTAACATCATCACCTGGTGTTTAAAGTCGGTGTCTACCCTTAATGCCTGATTAATTTCATATCTATGTCTAAATGTCTAATCACCAATTCTACCGTGCGGGATCAAATCTACATTCCAGAACTTTCTTTGATAGCATTACAAGTTTTCCAAGCACTATTGTTATTTTTGCATGTCATTCACTGGAAGATTTTTTTTTTTTTTTTTGTTTTTTTTTTGTTTTTCCCATTATCTTGCTGGGTAATGCATCTAGATGAATGTATTATTATAGGTAAAAGCTATGCTTACTTTGTTTTTGACAAAGTAAGCCTTGCTTTGTGTGTTTTCGCCATTGGATTAATTTTACACTCCATCATCCAACGGTGAAAACACACCAAGTAATGGTACTTTGTCAAAAACAAAGTAACCATAGAAGGCACCATTATTATATCACCAGAATCCCCTCGGTTTTCATCTAGTTCTTAATAGTGGTTATATTTGCAGGATGCCTTGCTCGAAAGATGTTTGCTGATAAACGGGAGGCAGCTGCTGCAATTTCTATACAAAAATATGTCCGCAGGTGGTTATTAAGGCGTGTCTATTCCAAACTGTTTTCAGTAGCTATTGTTGTACAGTCCACTATCCGTGGTTTCTTGACCCGCCAAAGATTTTTATATGGAAAGACCCACAGAGCTGCCACAGTAATTCAGGTAAATATATAGTATGGTTTAATTATCTGGCAGACATAAACCTGATGAAGTGAAAATGCATCGATTTAATCTTGAGTTTTATGAAGCCAGAGATTACATGTTACACTACAGTTTTTACTGCACTAGCTCCTATCTTGATATGTAATATACATGTCCTAGGCTTGGTGGAGAATGTACAAGTTCCGTTCTGCTATCCGGATTCACCAGACTTCAATAATAGCAATACAATGTCGCTGGAGACAAAAGCTGGCAATAAGAGAGTTCCGAAGGCGTAAACAAGTGGGGAACTTGTCACTTTATTTCCATTTCTTTACATTTAAATTCTTGCCACACACCTTTATCAACAGTTTCGCTCCACTCATCTTCTTTGCAGGAGGCTAATGAAGCAGGTGCCTTGCGTTTAGCCAAAAGTAAACTTGAGAAGCACTTGGAAGATCTCTCATGGCGATTGAATCTCGAAAAAAGATTGCGAGTAATGCTTTGTGTAATTATTTTGTTGTCTTGCCTTGTTATTAGATGTTTTCAAATGCATTCTTTTTTGCAAAAGTTCATGATATCCAATTTTAGAAGAGATGTTCTTCCGTTTTTTTTAAGAAATGAAGCGTTGAACTCATAGTTGTTAAAGGCGTGTTACGGGGTCATCTCCTGTAGCCTAGATGCAAGGTGCAAGGCTCAGGCATGTGCCGGATGAACATAAGGTGAAGAAAATGAAAAAAAAAAAAAAACAGATACAAAATCTAATTATCAATATTTGATACTATTGTCACTAATACTCTATTAGTAGTCCAGGCACAAATTATGGTGAACCAAAAAACACTTATAACCACACAAACAAGACAAAACCACATAAAAACATAATATTATACGTCAAAAACACCAAGTGTGACAATAGAGACTAATATACTAGAACTGCAGCAGACCTCTGCTGATTTTTTTTTGTGACTGCAGAAGGAGCTACTACCTTACGTCTCTTACTTTTCTTCCCTCCTGTTTTTACGTCTCTTCTTATTTATTTTTTTTACTTAGATCAACAGTTTAGATTTGAGGTTCATTAAATAGGATAAGTGGTTGAGAATAATCAAACCTTTTATTTTAATGAGAGCAACAAAAAAAAATATTAAAAACCTAATCATTACCCAAAAAGCAGAAGAGGCGCGGCTGCAAAGCCCAGGCGAGAGCCTTTTAAACAGAGGCTCGCCCCAGGCGAGGCGTGCCTTTAACAACTCTGGTCAAAGTTAACAAAATAATGGGTGAATCTGTTGATGCATGATTTTTTGTTAGATATGGTTAGCTTTATTTTCTTTAGCATTCTTTTTAATTGCACTTTTTGTACATGCGTCAGTGTTTCTTTTTCTCCCATCTTTTCCATTTTTAGTATTTCTGGCTGAGTTCATGTGTCCTGCCTGCAGATTTCTAATGAAGAGGCTAAGTCGGTTGAAATTTTGAAACTTCAAAAGAAGTTGCAGTCTTCAAATCTTGAGCTAGATGCAGCTAAGTTGGAGACGATCAATGAATGCAACAAGAATGCAGTGCTGCAAAATCAATTGGATCTATCAATGAAGGAAAAGTTAGCTTTGGAGAGAGAACTCATAGCAATGGCTGAATTAAGAAAAGAAAATGCATTTTTAAAGGTGATCTTTGTTGAATACTTGAGTTATTGGAGTTGCAGCAACTCTCTGCTTGAGCATGTAGCCATGTACTTTGGATGTTAATTTGGTTTCATAGAGCATGCTGGCTATTCATTCTCATAAATTAGTTTAGCATATACTAATTCAGTCACTACTCTTTGAGGATAAGCTGCTCATGGAGAAACTTAGTGTTAATATAAGTGAAAAGTTCAGAAAGCTTGGACTTCTGATGTTTTATAGATGTATTTAATTGCTTGCTGATTACTAGGAATAATTGTTTGATCTGCGGGAAAATCATCCTCCTTCACTATTAGTCATTTTTTTTCTTGTGTGCTGCTTGGAGTATGTGTATATTACAACAAAAAGGTTTTTTGCTTGTTTTGACAGGGTTGCTTGGATTCCCTAGAAAAGAAAAACTCAGTTCTGGAGCTTGCATTTGGGGAGGCTCAGAAGGATAATAGTGATACCATTCACAAGTTGAAGGAAACTGAAGAGAAATGTTTGCAGCTGCAACAGAATATAAAAAGGTACCCATAAATTGACAGTTTTTCATAACCAGCTAACTCGTCAATCAAAGAATCAAACATTGTATTTTATAATTGCTTAAGATACAATAGGACTAAGTTTCATCCGTGTTTGAACATACAAAAACACAATCCATCTGTATGCTACTAGGGACTGTTGATCTTACAAGTAGTACTCATTTCAGGGTATGGTAATTAGCAAATACTTGCTTGGATGTTTTTCCCTTATACTCTATTACATGTTTCTCATATTGTAGTCTTGAGGAGAAGCTCTCACATCTAGAAGATGAGAATCATGTCCTTAGACAAAAGGCACTGAGCATGTCTCCAAAAAGCAACCGATCAAGTTTGGTGAAAACATTATCTGATGTAAGTTAGTTTATATGTATCATTTGTCATATTGTATATGTATCTGTTGTTGTGAGATTTTTTTTTTGTTTTGCATGTGGATAATGTTAAATCTTCTTGTTTTAATGGAACAGAAATACTCTGGCATACTTGCTCTTGCTCAAACAGACCGAAAGCCTGTATTTGTAAGATGTATTATTTATGAATTTTCTTTCATGTATAGTTTCCATGTTTAGTATGATCTCTCAACATTGTTCTTGGAACAGGAGTCTCCCACACCTTCCAAACTCATACCTTTTTCCCATGGGTTTTCGGAATCACGCAGAACAAAGTTAACTGCCGAAAAACAACAGGTTTTGTTTCTTATTTTCTTATTATATGTACTCTCTCTGTCTGTTTCTCTCTCTGCATATGTATATATATAACTGTTTTAACCTCTTTTCGTTTTTAGGGTTGTGAAACCAAATTAGATCTTGTTATAAGTAGCTGGTAGCTTTATAGGGGGAATATGGTTACCTGTATAAACTGCTTATACTTGTTCACTTTTGTCATTTTCATTCTGCAAAATCTTTCATCAGCAGTTTTGAAAAATTGATATTTTATTTTGCTATGCAGGAGAATTATGAATTCCTCTCAAGGTGTATAAAGGAAGAAATTGGATTTATCGGTGGTAAACCAATGGCAGCTTGTATTATATACAGATGTCTTCTTCATTGGCATGCTTTCGAGTCTGAGCGGACAGTTATTTTTGACTATATAATCGAGGGAGTAAATGAAGTTCTGAAGGTAAGTGTAGGTGTGTTTTTATTTAATTGCCTCTTCACGGTTGATAAGAAAAATTATTGTCTTATTGCTCCAAGTGGTGTTAGCTTGGTGTTAATCTTGGGGTTGTGCAATGCTTTTGTTTGTCCTCCTAGTTAAACTTTGTTTCCTTATTCCTATTTTTGAGTATAATATTGTAAGGTAATAATATTCATAGCTGCCAGCATATTCCATGACTTTTTACATCCAGTGACCAATTTTCCATTACTATGATGATTCAGGTTGGAGATGAGAACATCACCTTACCTTATTGGCTTTCGAATGCCTCAGCTCTACTATGCCTCCTCCAGAGGAACTTGCGGTCAAATGGTTTCTTGAATGCTGGTAGTCATTTTTCTACACCTTCGGGTTTACCAGGAAGGCTGGTTCATGTGAGTTTTTCCATGAAATTCTGAAATTTGCAATTTGACAGCCAATTTCCTATCAATAAACTTTTCTCTACGGAATATTTATGTGTAAATGACTATAAATATCTCCTAAATACTAGATATGCTCCATTATTTTGTTATTTTCTATGATGATTATGTTGGAATGTGCCTATACATGCTATGCAAGGTTATGCACTCACGTTTTTAATTCTTTCTGGAAATCTTCGTACTTTATGATTTGTTGTTATTTTCTACTAGAATTTTCTTACTTTTGGCATGATTTTGTTATTTTCTTTGATGATTACATGGGAATGTTCATATCATGACATGCAAGTTTATGCACCCAAGACGTCACTTCTTGCGAGAAACTGAAATTTTCTTCATGAATTTGTTATTTTGTTTGATGACTACATGGAAATGTTCCTATCAATGCCATGCAAGGTTATGAACTCGTTATTTATTTTTACTGGAGTTTTTCTCTATTGAAGATTTTGTTATTTTCTTGATGATTACACGGGGATGTTCCTATGCATGCGCATGTAAGGTTATGCGTTCCAATTGTTAACTGTGTCACATTCAAATTTGTCATCTAGCTGTTTTTGTGGGAAATACAAACTGGTAATTCGATCTTTTTATGTTCCAGTTCCTTGTTCATTATGGTTGCTACAGCTGGCAATTGAGGCCTTCCTGGACATAGTTAAATTGTAGATGCTATCTGGGATCTTGAATTTTAATAATGTTTATGGTGCAACGATACTGGTCATATTCTTTATTGAACTTCCTAATCCGGAAGGGTATTAACAATCCAGGCTGTCAAATTAGTTGCTATATCTTCACCCCTTTATATCTAGAAGTGAATGAGATGCTACTGTTATATCAAGTGAAATGCAATAGACAGTTTATTTCAACATTGCCTTCCAGCATTACTTCTATTTCACGCCTTAGCAATTCATGGAACTAAACTCTGTATATACCTATTACTGTTCTGTAATCACTTTGGCTTGCCATGAAGATTCTATATCTTTCTACACAAATTTATGTTTGTTGTATTGTATTTCTCTTTCTTGTAGTTCTGTTAAAGCCATTGCCAATTTCAGTGTATGATTTGGGCCCTTCAATCCTGAACCACTAGAAGAGCAAAACTTTATATGTGAACTCATGATATGCAGAAACAAATATATTTTTTGAGATTACTCTGAATATAGTAGATGCTAAGTTTTGTACCATTGGCTTCACATACACTCATCACTTCTTTGTGGCATCCTTGAATGTTTTTTTTAAGAAGAAAAAAGAAAAAGTAATGGTTTTTATTTTTTGAGATTTTTCTTACTTAACTCATGTTTTTGAACTTATAATAACTGGCCTCATCCTGTTTATTCCATTTCTTTACTTGCCAGGGTCTGAAATCCCCATTTAAACATAGTGGACTTGAGGATGGACTGGCACATGTGGAAGCCAGATATCCAGCTATACTTTTCAAACAACAATTAACGGCTTGCGTAGAGAAGATTTTTGGTTTGATTAGAGACAACTTGAAGAAAGAATTGTCACCATTGTTGGGTTTATGTATTCAGGTAGTGTTTATCACATATATGGCTGTAATCGAGCCGAGCCGAGCCTTGGCCTGTTCAAGCTCTGTTCGCTATAAAATTAACGAGCTCGAACCGAGCTTGCTATAAAATTAACGAGCCGAGCCCGAGCCGAGCTTTGGCTTGCTCAACGAGCTTGAGCCGAGCTTCGAGCTTGTTTCGAGCCTAAAATCCTCTTTTGGACTTGATTCATTAAGAAAATTATCTAACCATGAATTGTTTGTGAGTAAATTTTTAATTATATTTGTGAAGTTTGCTCGCAAATAACTCTTTAATTGTGTACATAAACAAGCTCACAAACAAAGTTCGTGAATAAATAAGTAAGATGCTTACAAATAGTTCATCTATTACTCATTTATTATGTTTGTGAACGAACTCATCTAATAGCAAATGAAATAATATTAAGTTTAGATAGTTGTGAACTAACACAAACTATATAGTTTTCTACAAAACTAAAATTTGTTCATAAATGTTCTAATCGAGTCTGCTCGCGAGCTTTCGAGCTGAGCTTTGGCCTGCTCAAGCTTGGCTCGTTTACGAACCGAGCCAGTAAATCGTGTTCACGAGCGGCTCATTTACAAATCGAGCCGAATCGAGCCGAGCTTTTATCGAGCCGATCACCGAGCTGCTCATGAGCGGCTCTGTTCATTTACAGCCCTAATCACATAGCCTGCTATGGTAAATTTTTGTGCTATGTTTATACTGTTTTGGGTGCTTAGTTTCTTAGATTTTTTTTTATCTTTCGTTTCCATCAAACCTTACTCTTGAGCAATAAATCTAAAATTTAGTTTATTGAGATAGCTCACTGGTTTTAAATTTTACAAAAGTTTGTTTAAGTTGCTAGGCATATGTGTTGAATTTAATGCACTGGCCAGGATGTATGTTATGCTAGTTTTAAACAATCACTACTTTTTTGTCTTAGTTTGACTGGCATTTTTTTTTTCTTTTTTATATATTTGCAAATGTTATTTTCTTGAGAATAATGATTATTGATGCGATGCAATGCAATGTTGTGTTGCCTTGTCCTTAAATTGGTTATGTAAAGCTCAGAAATATTTTCCAGTTTTAGTTGCCTAAGAAAATTCTTTTCATTTGGGTTTATCTTCTTGTTAGTCTTTAACATTTCTGCAACAATTGATTCATATATATGATCATCAATGACTAGGCTCCCAAAACTTCGCGTCATGCTGGAAAAACATCTAGATCACCTGGTGGCATTCCTCAACAGTCACCTAGTAGTCAGTGGGAGAGCATCATCAAATTTTTGGATTCTTTCATGGGCCGTTTACGTGAAAACCATGTATGTCCAACATTTTCTGCTCTTGTTTTACTCAAATTTTACTAATGCATGTGCGTGCAGTTGCATCTAAAAACCTTGCAAATGCTGAAATCTGATTTTTCTTAGAAAATTTAAAAATGTCTTGGGATATTTCTTGTACGTGAATGGAGAAAATACATATATAGTACCAGAAAATACATATATGGCTTGTTGTTTTACTCAAACTGTTTCAATCAAATTGGTTTTTCTCAATCAAATCTGGATATTAGCATATAGTGGCACACAGGAATATTCACACGGACTTTAATGACCAAGTGATTCATCATTAGATCTAGGTTTATTAAATTTAAACCGCAGGATGCTTTGAATCTCCACCTTAAGATTCTAATAAGGCTAGATCTAATGGTGAATGACCAAATAGTTTATGTTGACTTTATTTCTGATTAATTATGATTGGTAGCTTTTCGTTTCTTATTTATGAAACTAATCTTAATTAAATATTTCATATTTTCTTTCATTTATGTTCATGATGCTTAATTATATTTTTGTGTGATTTTTAAAATGTTATCTTCAGATTTCAAGTGTACCTAAGCATTGTGTGGGCTTGAAACTAGTTATGAAATAAACCTGTCGCACCATTTGGTTTTTGTTCTCTTGAACAGTATGGAGTTATTTCATTTGACATTTTGGAGACTGGAGAGTGGGAAGGATCATTTAGTAACCCACTCATTCAAAAGGAGAGGAAACTATTAATCTTATTTTGTTAGTATTGCACATTTTTCTTGATGTCACATAATTTCGGTTGCCGGTATTTGATTGGTACATGAATATGAATTATTAAGATGCTCATATGTATTTTTCTGACTGCAAAGTTATGGATTTAGGTGCCATCATTTTTCATCCGCAAGCTTATCACTCAGGTTTTCTCTTTCATCAATATACAACTATTCAATAGGTGAGTGATTACCGTATACAATATTAATGTGCATTATGTGACAAAATGGCTTATGTGGTTTTATTCAAATGTGCTTGTCAGCCTTCTGCTACGGCGTGAATGCTGCACATTTTCAAATGGGGAATATGTGAAATCTGGTCTTGCCGAGCTTGAGAAATGGATAGTTGGTGTGACGGAGGAGGTATATGCATTTTAGTCGTGTCAGCTACTTGCTTCTAGAGCATCAATATTTCATTATATAATTAAACAATCACATAGCTTAACTGATTCTTCTGTCTGAAGTGATATAATTGTGTAGTATGCAGGAACTTCATGGCATGAACTAAACTATATTAGACAGGCAGTTGGATTTCTGGTAACAAGCATACCATTTCATAATTGATTTTCAAGCCGCTTCTATCAATTTCTCATGTATGGTGCATTTTTCAGGTTATACATCAGAAGAGGAAAAAGTCTCTTGAAGAAATTATGCAGGATCTGTGTCCAGTATAGTCTTTCAGTGTTGCCCTTTTTGATATTTCTTTTTTACACCGACTTGAAATAAATTGGTTTGATGTTACATCTCAACTTGCTTTTTTATTTTTTATTTTAATGACACTTGCAGGCTTTAACTGTTCGGCAGATATATCGGATAAGTACGATGTATTGGGATGATAAATATGGTACCCAGAGTGTGTCAAATGAGGAAAGTTGCAGTTTCAGAATATCCATTTTGTGATTTTGGTTAAATAAACTTCATGGAGTTCCTGACTGTAATATTATCTGCAGGTGGTTGCTCAAATGAGGGAGATACTGAATAAGGACAGCCAAAATTTGACATCCAACTCTTTCTTGTTGGATGATGATCTGAGGTAAAACAGTCTTTTCCCTTAGCAATATTTTGCACGTGTCAAGGTGCTAGATAGTATATCTTCCATAGTGAAAGGATGGTTGAGAGTTTAGAATGCTTGCCAAGTTGTTTATTTAGGTTTTACTGT
Source organism: Euphorbia lathyris (assembly GCF_963576675.1). Lineage (NCBI taxonomy): Eukaryota > Viridiplantae > Streptophyta > Magnoliopsida > Malpighiales > Euphorbiaceae > Euphorbia > Euphorbia lathyris. Next base: position 34,714,484 of record NC_088917.1, on the reverse strand, counting down.
TATCTAGCCATCAAATGAGAGATCCATTATAGTTGCTGTATGACTTCTGGAACTGTCTAACCACCAATTGATGATCCCAAAGTAAAATACATAGTCGGTTGCCTTCTGAGTTTTGTGGTTAATTTTACTCTACAGGACGGTTATGTATTGTACTTGAGATAGCTAGTAAACTATATAATCCAGTTATTTTGCACCATTGAATTCATTTGATTCTGGAAAACCTTGATACTAATCGTGTTCCTTTTGCAGCATTCCATTTTCTACCGAGGACATAGATATGGCAATCCCTGCAATAGATCCTTTGGATATTGAACTGCCGAAGTTTTTGTCAGAATATCCTTGTGCTCAGTTTCTAGTGCTGCATCAAAAGTAATGATATACTTTCACTTGTAAAGAAGTGCAGAATTTAGCAGTTATGAAGGAGTTTTCAAGGTTAGGAGGACTATCAATTTGCAGAAAGAATCAAGTATTCTTTGATTTTTCAGTAGAAGAAACCCTTCAAATGGCCGCCAAAAACAACAAATTAGGAGATAGATTTGACAGTTGAGAACCTGCACATTTGGTAGTGGAACGCTTTCAGCATATTATGTTTGGGGTCTGGTAGTACATTCCCTTCAATTATTTGTAGATTTAGCCACAACCACACACAATTGGCCATATGAAGCTCATTCTTTGTTGTACATGTTTTTCTTTTTAAAATTTGTACTACGCTCACTTGTCACATCTTTGTGCTTTGTGTATATAGTAATCAAGCCCTGCACTACTTGTACATTTATGTTCGTGCGACTCTGAACCTCCTATTTAAGTGCTCATACTTGAATCAAGCAATGCCCTTTGAATAACTAACAACTCCTAATATTATCTTGGGTTCAAGACTCGAATACGGGTCAGTTTAGGATGTCATTTTATATTCTATGTGATTACATTTGATATTAGTGCATCATTGTTTTATTAGTTATGATATTAAACATAATAAAAATGTTAATTGTTGTTATATTGGGTCAAGTCTAATAACGTCTCTTGAAATTTTTTACATTCGAAGAATTGTTTTCTTAGTCTGGATGTTTGAGGTCTACATGCATAATGACTAATAGATCAACCTCTCTCTCTCTCTCATCTCAAATGTGCCTGTTAAAGCTGATGGGATTGTAGGAGTGATAAGTTCTGACAAAATAATTCGAAATTATATTTACTAGACAACATGATTGATACAACATACAGATAACAAGTTTTTGATGCGATAATCCGAATCTTCACCACCTTAATTTAGGGAAGTGCTCCAATTCTCAGGAAAAGATATTCAGAAGCTACATAAACCTATAACTAGTATGACTGAAACTAAAGGAGGAGCTCTGAGTTCCTCTATTAACATACATTCTTTTCATTTATAGGCAAAAACAGGAAGCATAGAAAGGGCAGATTAAAACAGAAAATACCCAACAAAATTCTAGTTAAATAAATAATACAGTTAGTGATGGATTTTGTCAGAGGTAGTAGACACACAGTGTTGTAAATCAGCCACAGAGAATGAACGCCAGGGACTATAATCTAGAGAAGTCAGGTTATGATGAGAAGCCCCCGATCTTGGATGCAGAGGCGGAAGATGCGGTGGAGACTTAGAATTTGAGGAATCATCGCTTGTGCTACTCATAATACTCTCGGAACTGCTCATCGCAACTGCTAATGCCAATGTACTTTTGCTTGAACTAATTGGTCTCTTTGATATCCCTCCACCATTACTTCGAAGAGGAAAACTTCTATTCTTTTCCACCACATGGCTGAAAGCAAGTAAGTTTCTACGTTTCCTCGTGTATGCATTCTCTGCTTTTGCAATTTCTTTAATCGAGGATGAAGATGATGCCTCTGCTAGACTCGTGAACGACTTTGATTTTCCGTTATAAAACATTGAAATCCCCTTCCTGCAAAACCCCCAATTTAACAAATTGAATTCTCAATCCAATTCTGAAAAAATTAATTAGGATTACATCTACATGCATGAAAGGAAATTGTTTGTACCTCATCGGTAAAGCCAACTCTAAAGAATCCATAGAATCAAGAGTCCTTTTGAAATTACTTTGGACTTCATTTTCATCCTCGCCATCCGATGACTCTCCTTGGGACAGATCGCTGTTCTTCCCAATGGACGAACACGACGAAGATGTGCTACATTCATTCACGTCCTCCTCGCTCCTGTCAACCGGCGAGTCGAATATCGCGGAATTAGGTAGAAAGGAAAGGCCGGCGGCGGCCGTGTATCTTGAAGGTTGGATCTCGGTGATCCGAGAACTATAGTCTAACGCTATCGACATAATAAAAGGCAGAATTGAGAAATTGAGAAATTGAGAGAGAAAAAAGAAGAAATCGAAGAAACGGAGAAGAAAAAGGGGAATGAGATTGACAGAGAAAGTGTAGGTTTGGAATTGATATACAAGCAAACGTTTACATACAGCAGACCAGACCAGACAGTTTTTCGGAGAGAGAAAACATTTTTCTTATTTTTTTAATTATCAGATAGACATTCAACCTTATCCTCATCCACGACTATTGTTAGAATATTCCTTAATTTTGTTTTTCTAAATTAGAGTTATGATCCCCTACTTCCACACCTACACTTTCCGATATGCACCATTCAACACATTAAATTGGTGTATTAATTAAAAAATTTATCAATGAAACGAGTGTTTGTAGCATATATTTACGTTTAAAAAATAAATTCATTCAATAAACTAAATTTATGTGCTAATTAAATGGATTTACTTTGGCAATTCATCAATCACAGTAGTTTTTTTTTCGAAATAATCAATCAGAGTAGTTAATTCTCTAATATTATGGTTTTCTTTTTTCCGGTATAACCTAAAGCACATTTTAATATTATTATTATCAAATTCCTTATAGTTTTACACACAAATTTCACCCGGTTACGTACAGTACTAGTGTTCAGCTGGACTCTAAATAATCAAATGAATTAAATTTCAAAAATCTAAATCTAATGGTGGTCATTCAGAATCCAAGTAAGTATTGATATATTTCACAATATTGAGTTTATAATATATATTTTAAATAATATATATTTAATTTGAAGAAAATTTTCAACAATAAATTTGAATATAAAACACAGTCAGTCTTTAAAAAATAACAGTTACATAGTCAAGTTAAGTGGATTATTATTGATGTTGCTATTTACCGCTCCCAAATTACTAATTACCGCTCTTTATCGAACAATTTTGCCATTTTCATTTTTTTTCCTCAAAACTGAAAATATATATTTTTTGAGAGAATTTTTTGGTTTTACCCTAGGCGGGCAAAATATCCGCCTGACTAATGGCCAGGCGGGCAAAATTTCCGCGGGCGGATATTTTGCCCGTCTAGGGTAAAAAAAGTTTTTGACCCCAAAATGTAAAATCGTCATAAAAAATATGCATTATTTTCATGATTTTTGTGATAAAAAAACGTAAATTTTAATGTTCCGACTTGTAAGCATCCATTTTCGGGATTCACGGGTTGTCACGCATCAATTATTTTCTTAATTTCAATTATAGCGCAAATTACCATTGAGTTATTTTAGTTAAAAAAATAAAACTATATCGTATTATCGGTCACACAACTCTTACACTAAAATTATTCAGGAGGAGATGTGACAATATCACAAACTAAATGCAAATTGGAATAAAAGTTCTCCATATCTTAATGTTATGCAAGACTGGTTAACGAAAGCTCTAACTCTTAAAGCACTCAACCATTTTTATAAATTTAATTATAGCTTGTCCATAATGATTTTTGACTTTCAATCTAGTATGAAATTAACAAGCGCTTAACATTGATAAATGTTAGGTTTAAAGTCGTACTGTTTTGTATGTAAAGACTAAATTTACTTTCTCGCAATAACTATATGAATAATTTTTAATTTATTCCTATTATTATTATCAAGAGAGAAATTGTGAAATGAATTTTGGAGAGTTCCTATTATTTATTGTTGTTAATAGACGGTGGTAGAAGAAAAGATAATATGTATTATTATTGTTGATTTTCAATTCGTTTTAACAAGTTATATTTTTATTTTTGAATATAGACATCTATAATAATTATTTATGGAAATAATTTTTAATAATTAAGATTTCAATAATTATTATATCGTAATTGAAATAAATTTTGAATTTAAAAAGAAAAAATAAATTCTGGATTGGAGGTCCTTTAAAATGGGAGATCTAAGTAGATGCTAGACCAACTTCTTCTAGAGACGTCTTGTATATATACAAATATCTTTTATCTTATTTGGATGGATTCAAATTTTACTAAAATTACTCCAAATTTTTTCTAAAATTTTATAAAAAAATCACATATTTTTTTGTCAATTAAAAATATTTTTTAAATTTTCTGACCAGTGCATGGAAGGACATTGCTACGGATTTTGTCTTCTGGGTCATTATGGTGGCTGGTTTATTTTTATTTTATTTTTTGTAAATTTTCTGATTTTTATTTGATTTCTAGATGAGCAAAATGTTTGTTTGTTATTTTTTTCAAATATTAAAAAAGCATTTTAAAATTTCAAAAAATAGATTCATTTTTTATTTTATTTAGTTCTAGTTAAAGCCTAGCAAAGGACTCGGAGTTTAACCACGGGATTGTGGTAGAGTGGTAAAGGCTCCTCCTCCTTAATCAAAGGTCCAGGGTTCGATCCTCGCCTTTGAGAATGGAAAGAATTTCCGTGGCCAGCAGTCTCACCCATAGAGGTGCAAACCATCTGCGAAAGTGAATAGCCACTACTATCGGTGGTAGATACACTTACGAACCAAAATAAGGACTCGGAGTTTGATGAAAATAAACCTTAAAAATTGTATAATTATATTTAAAAAATACTACTAGTATATAAAAAGAAATTCATAATATTTTTCAATAAAAGTATTATTTGTTCCTTTATTTTAGTTATTGAAGTATATGTACATTTTATTTAGAGTAATTAATTTATTAGTCCCTATATTTTAATAAAACATACTATTTAGTCCCTAATATTTTTCTCGATGAATTGTTTAGTCCTTAACGTTTTTCTCGGTGAACTGTTTAGTCCCTGCCGTTAGATTCTCATGAAAATTTTGTTAACATTTTTCTAGAGGAACTGTTTAGTCCTTAACGTTTTTCTCGGTGAACTGTTTAGTCTCTGCCGTTAGATTCTCATGAAAATTCTGTTAGTCAATTTGGATTTGCGTTCTTCTTTTCCTTTATTTTCCTTTCCTTTCAACTTTGAGTGTTCTTCACCTTGATTTTCTTCTTAATCGTTCAAATTCGTACGCATTGGGTCTGTTCTTTTTCTTATTCTCCATACAAATAGCTTCTTCTTCTAAATTGAATTTTCTATTCTGAAATTTGAAGGTAAATAATAAAGGGTAATTTAGTCATTTTCGAATTCATAAACGATAAAAAATCTAACAAATAGACGGAATGACTAAACAGTTCACTGAGAAAAAAGTTAGAAATCTTATCATGTGTTTTTGAAAATACAGAGACCAATATGTTTTGTTAAAGTATAATCTAATAAATTAATTACTCTTTTATTTATTATAGAAAATGAAGAAAAAGAAAATGTAGAGGAATTTAAGGACAAAAAAGAGAAGCATTTATGGAAATGGAAACACGTGTTGGGATGAGAGAGAAAGGGATATTAATATTATCCATTGACGTGTAATAGATGAAAGTCTATTTCGGGTGTAGTGAGTCTTATCCATATCTAAATGGGTCCCACTTCTCAATATTTGATAAGATCTTGGTCTCTCTCTCTACCTAATCATTATTTTCCGCATCCCTCTTTATCTTCATTTATGGGATTTAGCTGTGAAGTTTATTTATATATTTATACTCTTCAATTTGACGAGTTATATTTATTGGTATTTTTAATTTTTTTTAAATAATCTATTACTTATTTATAAATATTTATATGTTAAAACCTATTACATATTTATAGTTTTAAAAACCTATCCTATGTTTAAAGTTGGCTCACTCAAAGCTTCTGTACACAAAATTATTAATCTGTCAGTTTTGACAGACGAGATCGTTGTACGTGCTATAGAAAAAAGAAAAACATATTAATTCGTTCTATATGTTACTTCATATGTCAAAAATGACACATCAACAATTTTATGTACAGAAAGTCTGAATGAACTAGTTTTAAGTGTGTGATAGGTTTTTAAAACCAACTATAAATATGTAATAGGTTATTTAAAAAATCCAAAATACCAATAAACAAAACTTTGTAAATATGCATTAACACTTCATTCTTTTAGTATTATCTTTTAATTGAGAAAATTATCAATTTTCTTTTTCTAAATGTATTTTGATCAAGGGAAATATGATTTTATTTGCGCAGAAGCTAGATTCCGATTATTCATTATTATTTTTAGGTATATTAAAATATTTTTGATAAAGATTTAAATAATTATAAAATTTAGGTTTAATAAATCTAAATCTATTTGACTATAGTTTATTTATAATGAAAATAGTAAGGTTTACTTTGTAAAAAACATAGCCTAATCTGATGGCATGAATACAACGTTTGTAGCACAAGTAACAATTGCTAATAAATGTGATCGGCCTACTTATCAAAATTTTAATCGCTTTTGATTTAGATAAGATATCAATAATGCTTTAATTTGAATTTTAAATGCCTTGTTTAAAGACAGATTTTGGAAACCCAAATGAGCTATCATCATTAGTGGGGCATATTCTTTTATATTGTCCATCCAGAGTATTTAAATGGTCATTTGATAAGAGAAGAAGCACCCCTTTTTTCCTTCTAATAATAAAGATAAAATAATTCTATTACCACGAGATTGTGACCTGTTTTTTTTTTTTTTTTTTTTATGAATATTGTGACCTGTTTCACAATTAGCTACAATTGATTACTTTTTATTTAGCTGATTTAATTATCGGATTATATGAACTTCTTAGATAAAATTTAGTTGATTAGTAATAGTTATTTGTGTAAAATGATAAATAAAGATATAGTAAACCATTTATTTGAGATTAAAGAGTATTGGATGTCCATAAAAAAGATGGAGTAATAATATAATTGAAAAAGCTAATAAATAGAACCCTTTCAAAATTATCTTTTTAGATCCAATAATCTCTTTCAAACCTCTCTTTCCCATCACCACTATTAGAGGCTTGACTAGTCAAAACCTCTAAAATGACTCAAATTTCTAACTTTACTCCAAACATCTATTTACCAAATAGAGTCTATAAGTGCCTTTTTGGAGTGAGATCTTTAATTTAGGAGTGGAAATTCCTAATCTGAATAAGAGCATTTCTAATTGTTCATAGCCACAATCACCCAATGATACATAGGGATGTAAACGGGGGGCGGGGATTGGAATTCCCATCCTGTTCCCGAACTAAATGGGGAATCCACATACTCGCCCCGCGAAACAAACAGGGACAAAATTCATCCCGTCCCCGTTCCATGGGGAATTCCTGACCTCGCGGGTATCCCCGTTTACCCATTTGAAGTTTAAAAGAATATATGAAAACAAATAAATGAAAAGAATAGAAAAAAAGGAAAGAAAATAAGAGAATATGATGAACAAATAGATATAGAGTGAAATAGAGGTAAAACATTTGAATCAAATTAATTATAGGTTCAAGTTTTTCTATGCGTATTTTTTATTTTCTATGATTAATAATATGTTATCGGGGATTAAACGGGTAATTCGTCGGGAATTCTCGCGGGGCATAATACGGGACGGGTTCGGGGATCCCCGTGGGGCGGGGATACCCTTTCCCATCCCCACCACGTCCCCGCTAACGAGGCACATATTAGTCTCCGTCCACGCCCCATAATAAAACGGGGTGGGCCACATCGAGGACGGGTAATCCCCGCCCCATTTACATCCGTAATGATACGATAGTATTTGAATGGGCCCTGAATGTTTGGACTTCAGTTTAGACCTGAGTCCAACATTTAGGTCTAGGCCTATGAATACACACATTCGGATGTTGAATAAATTAATAAGGCCTCTTTGGGAGAAGCCTAAAGGGATACGTGGAACAATGACCACTCCGGATCCCAAAGGCACGTTCCCCAATTCGTATTAAACACAAAATGAAAAGATAGGGTCCGAAGACCAATCAAGCATTGTCACGTGTCCATGTACATACTTTATTGCGTATAAATAGCTTGAGAATCAGAGCTACATGTATATAACCATACCAATTCTCTCTCTCCTATTCAATTGTGTTCAAGTTAACTTTGTAATTCCTCTAGTACTTAATTGACTTTAGCATCAGAGAGGGTTCGCCAGAACTCCGGTCCCTTTTCTAACGATTGTTGTCTTTTTAGGTCATCAGAGATGGTTGAGAGTTACATTTCAGAAAGGAAGAAATCATTTGGTGTGGTGAACGTGGATGCTTTTCGTAAAAGATGGTTCATGTTCAGATTTCAGTCGTTCATCCTGTAGCCCAACCAACAGTTCAATCTACAGTTCAACCGGCGATTCAGCTTAACCAAAGAGTTGAAGATATTCCAAGTACTTCGGCTACATTTCATCATGGCTTAGTTGATTCCCATAATCATCTGATATCACCACTGCTTGTTACTCCAACTTTGGACCAGAGGATTGATGCTTGTTTGGGATCTTTGGATCTTAAACAACGAATCTTTGTGGATGGTTTAACAAGGCAGTTGATCTACAATATGAGATATGTTCAAGAATCAATGAACATCCTTCGATCTGAGCATGCTACACATATGGAAGTTATACGTTTGCAGTTAAAGGAAGCAAAGGATGCTGGCAGATATGGTGAAAGAAGAGGGTCAGTCGCCTATTATAATGGACATCATGTCACTCAAACATGTCCTAGGAAGCATGGGTTTTCCGAAGAATCTCAACCAGAGGTACTTAGAGGAAGATCAAAGGAAAGGCCTAAAAGTCCTTTACATCGAAGGCGCCACCATTCGCCTTCACCCGTCAAGCACGTTCCAAAGCTAGAAGGACCCAAGTCCCCGAAGCGGCGTATGAGCGTTTGTCATGATTCTACTGAATCCCTGATTCGTTGCTATGAAGCTCATAAGAAGAAATTAGAGGTTTCTAGGTCTCCTGATTATCGTGACCAAAGGCAGCCAAAGCTAAAGGAAAATGAGTCTTCTCTCAAGGAAGAAGTTTATAACTTTATCAAGAGTGAGCTTCGACACATGATGAAAGATGAAGGACTAGAATCCAGGATGCCAGAAACCAAGGATGTTGACACTCCTTTGAGTGCAGAGATAATGAGTCACTCAATGCCGAGGGGATTCATATATCATCTTTTAAAGACTACAACGGTATGACAGATCCAACTCTACATGTGAAATTTTTTCTTAGAGCTCTTCAAACCACTATATTAACGGAGCCCATATAACCTTCTTATCAGTCCCCCATTTTTTAAAAATCCAAAAGACACCAATATCAAACCCCCCTCATCCATCTTATTAGGAATCAGTAAGTACAACGCTCCCTAAAGCAAATAGTTTCTCATTCTAAAGAATGATAAATTAGACCCATCGAAGAGGGTGAGACATTTGATATCAATCAAATATAACTCTGCCACATGGCACCAGGGAGTAGGGGTGCACACAAAAATCCGAAAAACCGAAAAACCAAACCGAAACCAAATCGAAAATAAGGTTAACCGAAACCGATGGACTAGTGTACGGTTTTTAATTTTAAAAATAATGGTTAATGGTTACGGTTACAGTTTCTTTATTCCAAAAACCGTGGTTAACCGAAACCGACCGAATCTCAATTAAATATTAAAAAAATATAAAAACAAATTTATTTATATGGGTAAACAATTATTTAGTCCCTATAGTTTTTTATAACTCATTAATCAATCCACTATTTAATTATAAGGTCTCTAAATTTTTTCACTGTTAACGGTTTTGTCCTTCTATCAAATATTAACATTAAATGAGATGAAAATATGTAAATAAAGTTAATTTATTACCGTCTCTCTAATTTCAGTTTATGCGGTTTTTTTTCTTTTATGTTTTTGGATGCAGAAACAAGGATAAAATTTTATTACTTGTTTTCCAAAACTTTATAGCCAGAAGTTTTATTAGAGGCATTTTGCCTTTTTTTATCCGTTTAATTGTTTTTTAACACTTTTTTAGATGAAGATTTGATATAGAGACTAAACAATTTAACGGAATCAAAACTGATGGATCATAATGCACGTACATCTCCCTCTCCGCAGTTAATCTCTTTAACTCGCCATTGACCCGTCGTTTTCCTCACAATAAAAATTAGAATTCTTTTATTATTTTTATTTTTATTTACTAATGGTTAGAAACCAAAATAAAAGGTTAACCGATCGAAATAATTGGTTAACCGATTAATGGTTAACCGAATTTAATGGACTAGTGTATGATTAATGTTTTTAAAAAACCGATTAAATGGTTAACCGACCGAATTAACCTTAATGGACTGGTTAACCGACCACGTGCACCCCTACCAGGGAGACCCGAATCAATTCTCAAAGATAGAGTGAAATTGGTATCTCCTCAACAAAGTAGAGTAATACGACTGCACATCAGGAAGCTTGATTTAGGAAGTCTCCCTAGACCTATTCAAGGATCTATTAGTTATCATGACCACATCGGTTTTTGAGAACATGGACCTAGTGGGCTTGAGGGATATCAAATCCCGATATCTGGGCGCACTTCCTCCTATCAACAGGAGACATGTGGCCCACCCATGTCTCAACTTATAACCATCTTCTATAGTTCGACATAGTATAAATAGAGTAAACACAGCTAAAAGTACATAAGTTCATTCAATCTTTTGAGCTTACATCACCAATTTTGTTTATTGATTTTGATCATCCTCCAATCATTTTATAAATTGATTTAGTCATTAGAATGGTTCACTGGATAATAACCCCTATGACCTTGTTTTTATGCATTGTTAGGATTTAACCACAACTGAAATTTACACTTATTAACAAAAATACACAAGCAGCGAATTATTACAATTGACTCCAATTTGAAGCTGTAAATTCGTAATTCAAAATAAACTGAACAAATTGCCCCTTTCTTCTTCTTCCTCTTTCTTTCTAATCCTCTATTTTCATGAATAAAGAGATAATTCATGCATTTCTTCTTAATGATCTCCCTTATTTGTTCTTCTTCTCCATTCTCTTCTTATTATTCGAACAAAAATCTCTCCTTTACGACTTGACCCAAATCCCGATCAGTTTTTATTCCCTTATTTATCAATCTCTTGTTGTGGATTTACACGAAGAAATGGATGGTTGAACTGTCCTTTTGTTGGTTTTAGATAAGATGGCAGAAATGGGTATTGCCGGATGGAAAAAATGGTAATATGATTCTCAGAATACCACCCAAGGATCAAAAAATTTCATTTATTTTACTCTTCTTTCCTTTTCACTTTCCTATTTGCCTTTCAGGAAAGATAAAAAAAAGTAATGTTGGATTAGATAACATTATACATTTAAAGATTGTTTAAGAAATAGTGGGATGTTGTGGTAGTACAAGAAAAGACGGCAGGGAAATAGATCTCCGGCAAACATTCTTATGTTTGACATTCAGAGCGACTAAATTGTTAGTAGAAGCCCTTGATGCTAAATTTGAATTATTGGAATTACAGCTCGAATCTGAAATAGTTCTGGCCAAGGTCAACCCCGTCCATTTTTTAGTGGCCGGTTTCTTGGATATCCCACCGGCGACGCAGTGAACGCTTGTAGTTTCCTTGGGCCAGACATGCTTAAAAGCTATGAGATTCCTGTGTCTCCGGTTGTACGCAGTCTCGGCCTTGACAATCTCTTTAATGGAGGTCAAAGATGCAGCGTCGTCCATACAAGCAAAACTCATGGATCTGCCGGCGTAGAAGGCCGAAATACCTTTCCTGAAAGGTAAAGCATCCTCTAAGGAATTGAGAAAACCTTGTTTGGCATTAAAGGCGCTTTGAACCTCTTCTTCTTCCTCCTCATTGGAATCAGATGATTCAGATGTGGACCAATCGCTGTCTTTTCCGATCGACGATGTGGTTGAGGAACTGGTTGAGCTTACTTCATTCGCAACCTCTTCACCATGTTCAAAGATCCACGCGCCCATACTGAACTGATCACCTCAAATTTGATATCAGATGGATGATCATATATAATGAAAAGAAAAAACACCTATACATAGCCCCGTTGTTTCCCCGTTGTTTCTTAGAAAGAAAAAAAGAAAATTTGTGTGCTGACTATTTTTAAGGATAAAAAAAATTAGAAAAATGTTTTATTTTTTTAAAAGTGCATTTTAAATTTCTTTCCAATTTTTTCCATTAATTGATTTAAGATTTTCAGTCCATTTATTTTTTTAAGTTTCAAACTTATTAATACGGATTTTTTTTTTTTGAAGATAAAATTCCATTAAATTGCTGAATCAGCAAAGTCACTATATAGGAGATTCCATACAGAGGTCGGGACCTCCTCAATCAAGTAAATTGGGTCCGTGGATCCCTTCGCCCACCGAGCTATTTTATGAGCAACACAGACACAGTTATTATTTCTAGGGACATATATGAATGAGCAACTAAAAAATCCTGAAGCCAATATGCGTATGTCTATAAAAGTTTCCATTAGGGCCGAACTCGGGAGCTCAATTGCGTTAATTATGTCAATGACGACCTTCGCGTCGGACTCTACCATTATAGCCCGGAAGCCACAATCCCTTGCCCATATCAGCGCTTCGAGGATAGCCCGAGTTTCAGCAGCTGCAACTGTGGAGCTTGGTCCAATCGGAATGCCTGCAGACGCCACTAATACGGATTTAGTCTTAATGTATGAAATGCTATAAATTTAATTTTACTATTTTTAAACAAAATTAATTTTAATTCTATGTTATCGAAAATTAGATAAACTAGTTTAACTGGTATTTAAGTGTTACTTCAGACCTTCCGAATATCAATTATATCTAAGATATTTAATGTATTACTAATAAAATTACAAAAATTCGGTTAAAATGCTAAAAACTATATCCACTACATGTAAGTTAATCACAATTTTTTTTCGTCAAACTGTCTAAAATATTTACTATTTTCGATGTGACAATTAAATAATAGTCAAATCAGTTTTTTAAATTTTTTATAACATAGGACTAAAACTAATCTTTTTTTTTAAACACATGACTAAAACTAATCTTTTTTTTTAAACACATGACTAAAACTAATCTTACTTAGGTCCTGTTCTTTATCACTTAATTTCAGTAACAATCAGTTCAGTTCAGTTCAATTCAGTTCAATTCAGTTCAGTTCAATTCAGTTTCAGCATTCAGTTTCAGCATCCAGTTGCAGCATCCAGTTTCAGTATTCAGTAATTTATCATTATTTATTATTATTATTATTATTATTATTATTATTATTTATAGTTTATCATTATCTATAAATTAGATAAAAGTCAAGAAATGATAGTTTATTAAAGTATATATCGTTTAATAAAAAAATTAAAACTAAAGTATGCATCCATGTTTAAAAATTAGGAATTGCATCCATATTATGAATTATTTCACAAATTTACTGAATTTATCAATGTTAGAGATAAAATTGCACCATTTTAGACATTAGAGGTAAAATTACTCCTGACCCAAAACGTTATTTTTTCAATTTAACCCTTAATTAAAATAAAAAGTTAAGAGTTTGTATTCATATGAAGATTTGTATTTAATTTCATAGGGTTAAATTATATGTAAATTTGTGTTTGTATGTAATTTGTATTTTTAATTTAAATTAGACTCATTTTTATTTAATTTCATAGGCTTTTATCGAGCCAAGATTTTATCAACCCGAGCTTTTATTTGATATTCAATTTAGTTTTATCTTTAATAATATATTTATTTATTATTGATATTATTAAATTTATTAGAACCATTATTATTATTATTATAAGTTCATTAATGTCCAATATTATCATGAAAATTATTTTAAAGTTTAATATCATCATTATTGTTAAGTTCGGTTAAGTTCGGTAGCATTCAGTTAAGTTCAGTTCAGTTCAGTATTCAGTAGCATTCAGTTCAGTTTAGTTCAGTTCAGTTTTTTTCAGCGATAAAGAACAAAGCCTTAAAAATACTAGGAATAAATTTATATAGTTTCACCTAAATCACTTCGCCTGTGTTTCTAACCATTTCTTTTCTCTTTTGGTTGGTTGGTGGGAGTTAGTTAAAATTTGGATTCAATTTCGCTTCTAATTTAGTCAACTGTAAGTTTATGCGCTCGTACTATATCGATCTTATCCCTTACCAAATTATTATTATTATTATTATATATATCCAATCGTTAGACTAATTTATACTCTCTCACCGTCCATTTTCTTGAAGTACTCTCATTAATTTATATAAGGTTGTACATCCCCATTTTAAGTAGTGTTAATTAAAAAAAAACTATGTGGTTTTATTAATTTATTATGAGGTTTTGAATAGTAATCTCCATTCTCTTTTAATTTATACTCTCTCTCACCGTCTATTCAAGAACCTCATAATATTTTTTTTTTAATTCTTCAACTTTTTAGTATTGAGATTATTTTATTGTTATTTGGTTGGAAAATAAAATTAATGTTAAAGAGAGAAATTTTAAAAAATAAAAAATATGATTTCATAATAAATATAGCACTAAAAAATGTAATTATTAAAATTTTCTATTATAGGATATTTTTTTTTGAAACAAAGAACTTCAATTAATCAAATAGGATTGTCTTTACAAAGAGGCTCAAACAGCCAATTGGGAATAGAAAACGAAGCAAAGACACTAGCATTGGAAAGGGCGTTCCTTGCAATGGCATGAGAAACTCCATTCGCTAGTCTCGGCACAAAAGACACTGAAAAGTCTTGTCTGTTTTGGAGAATCGACTTACAATCTTGTATAATATTTTCGAGCTCCGATCGATCCGCTGAGTTAGCTTGCACTTTATGGACGATGGCTTGCGCGTCGGTTTCAAAGATCACATTAACACAATTAAGAGATTTTGCCCATATGAACGCCTCGAGCAGCGCTAACGCTTCGATTTGCCCGGCTCGGTTCTGAACTGATAAACACGGCTCCGACAGGCCATGAATGTTCCATCTGAACTTCTCAGAACCGCTCCAACCCCACTCGCTCCTTCCTCCCTAAATAACGCACCATCGCAATTACATTTTACACTGTCCGGTGGAGGATTTACCCAAGTCGTAGTTCCGCGAACTCGTGCTGTCAACCCCCTCCCATTGCATTGCTGATTTTTCTGCCATTCTTCAACATAGGATCGCGCGACGTTAATTGCAGGGCTGGATAATTAGAGCTTGTCTTCCCAAACGACCTTGTTGCGCTGATTCCATATAGTCCAGGCAGTTACAGCCACTCGACACGCAACAGGTTCAGATACCGAACTCCAAATCTGCAACAATGAATCACTAAAATATTCTGAACCAAAAATAGCTGGGTCAATCCTCATAAGCATCCAACACTCTTGCGCATATATACACCCAACAAATAAATGAAAATCATGTTCAATATCCTCTTGACAAATAGGACATTATGTAGGGATCAGAACTCGTCTACCTGCCAGTCTGTTCCTGGTTGTGAGGCAGCCTAACATAACTTTCCACAAAAATGATTTAATCTTTGGTGGCAGGGGCAATTTCCACATTTTCGACCAGCCCTCCTGGCTATTACCTGGATTTTCAATAGCTTGTAAAGCCTGATATCCTGATTTACATGAATATTGAACATTTTTGGTATGATACCACATAAGAGAATCAACTGTGTTTCTTACCGGGGGAATTAATTTCAGAACCTCTAGTGCACTTTCAGCAGATAGGATTGACAAAACCTTACCTCTATCCCATATCCTTGTACCTAGAATGAAGAGAGAAGCCACTTTTGCATTTTCTTCAACGATAGCAGATAGGGGTTGCGCAATAAAACGAGGAGCTGTACCAACCCATGGGTCTGTCCAGAGCGAGACTGACTGTCCGTCACCCACCCTCCATCGAATCCCTAACTTCAGAACCTCTACCGATCGCCACACACTCCCCCAACCTGTACTGGGATTATTGCCCAGCTTAGAGGAAAGAAAAGTCACATTAGGATAATACTTTGCTTTGTACATTTTACTAACCATAGTGTGCGGATTCGTCAACATTCTCCACCCTTGCTTGCCCAACAACGCCAAATTGAACCTTTGAAGTTCTCTTAACCCAAGCCCTCCACTCTCCTTCCTCAGTGATAGCCTTCTCCAGTCAAACCAGTGAATACTTCTGCCACCATTTTGTTTTACCCCCCACCAGAACGAATTCATTATACGCTGAAGTTCCACACTTAACGTTTTTAGCAAGAGAAAAACACTCATACAGAAAGCAGGAAGAGCTTGTGCAACAGCTTTAATAAGTACCTCCTTCCCAGCTGCAGAAAGGAATCGGTGACTCCAACTACCCAGCCTTTTCCGTAATCTATCCTTAAGAAAGCTGAATATCTCCTTCTTACTCCTACCAATCAGCGACGGGAGGCCCATATATCGTCCAGTATCAAGTGGTTGAGTAACCCGAAGAATCCTCTTAATAGCCTGTTGGATATCATTATGTACATTAGGACTGAAGAAGATACCAAATTTTTGGAAATTGACTGCTTGACCTGAGGCCGCTTCATATTTTGACAAGATGGCTGTAATTGCCCCACTCTCCTCCAAAGAAGCCCTGAAAAATAGAAAACGGTCATCCGCAAAAAATAGATGGGTCACCACAGGGGCCTCTCTGGCAATTTGGCACCCATGAATGTTACCATCCACTTCAGCTTTAGAGATTAGTTGTGACAGCACTTTGGCGCACAGGATAAATAGGTAAGGAGAAAGGGGATCTCCTTGCCTAAGACCTCGCCCAGGCTTAATAGGTCCCACAAAGTCACCATTTACTGACACAGAATATTCAACAGTGGTCACACACAGCATTATCCAGTCAATCCATCCATCAGCAAAGCCAAACCTATGCAAAACAGCCCTGAGAAATCCCCAATCCACCCGGTCATACGCTTTACTAATATCCAGTTTAAGCGCAATTTCCCCCACTGAACCCCTATTTTTCCTCTTCATGTGATGCAAGGATTCAAATGCAATCATAATACTATCTGTGATGGATCGATCAGGGACAAAGGCCGATTGATTCTCAGAAATGATCAATGGCAACACTTTTTTCAACCTGTTTGCTAAGACCTTTGCAATTAATTTATACAGCACATTGCAGAGAGAGATAGTGCAAAATTCATGCATATCTTCAGGCCTGTCAACCTTAGGAATAAGAACAATGATGGTATCATTCAAATTAGCTGGGAATTCTTTTCGATCCAGATAACCAGCACAGGCACGGAACACCTCCTCACCAATAGTATCCCAAAATTGCTGAAAAAAACCAGGACTGAGGCCATCAGGTCGGGAGATTTGTCAGGATGCATCTGGAATATTGCAGTTTTGAACTCTTCTCTTGTAAAAGAAGCCATAAGATCTTGATTCATCTCAGGAGAAATAGCGTGAGGAACCACGTTAACCAATCTGTAATTAGCATTAGCAGCGGAAGCAAATAACTTAGAAAAATACTCACTTGCTATGCCATTAAGTTCAGATCTACCTTCCATGAGCTGCCCTGCTGCATTTCGCAAATGTCAGATTTTATTTTGCTGCCTCCTTGCCTTAACACACACATGGAAGAATTTGGAATTTTGGTCACCCCCTTGCATCCAAAACATTTTAGCCCGTTGGCACCAGTGTATAGCTTCTGCTTCCAGCAACATGTTCATGTCACGTTTAGCCCAAAAAAACCGATCCAGACTCTCCACATCATCAAGGTCTGCTCGCCTGCTTATTTGTTTTTTACATGCCTCCAGCTTTCTACGGAACCGAAGTCTGTAATCAGAACCCCACTGCTCCATATGGCTCGCACATGCAGATAGTTTATCAGTCAAACTCTGTCGTACTTCACTAACCCATCTATCACGTACCATGGCACAGAATTGAGTATCCAGCAACCATTCTTGCTTAAACTTAAATTGCATGCTTCATCTATCCTCACCACCTCTAACTATTTCTAAAAGGATGGGCGCATGATCGGAATACGGAGACACCAGAAGGCGTAGCCTGTGGTTCAAAAATCTCTCCTGCCAGGAACTCGAAACCAATGCCTCTTGAAAATGCCTGATTAAATACCCTGGATATTCTGCACCTCCCCATTTCTCTTCAGGTGTGAGTATACAATTGAAATCACCTATGATCAGCGATGGAAGAATAGAAGTCGAACAAAGCTGATTCAACAGTTGCCATGAATGATTGTGCTGATTCCTGTTTGCAAAACCATAGAACCCTATCATTCTCCAATCTCCTCTTTCATGATCCTGTATTTGAATTTCAATGTGATGCAAGGAATAAGATAAGACCTGAACCAGACATGTACCTCTCCAAAAAATAGCTAATCCCCCACTTCTCCCCTGGCGATCCACATTAAAGGCTCTTGAAAAATCAAACTTCCTCTTCAAACTTTCAATACACTACTTAGTAACTAATGTTTCAATTAAAAAAACAATATCCGGTTTGCTTGATTTGATTAGCTCCCCGAACGACCTAACTGCACGAGGATTACCCAACCCCCGGCAGTTCCATCTTAAACAATTCATAACCCTCGGCGGACCTGATCCTCAGGTCTCGCCGCTTCAAATTCTTGGGAAATCACTGAATCCTTTGGACATGTGGAAACAGGTGAATTCAAATGTTGAGTTGCCAGTGGAGCTCTTTGTTCCTCACTGCCTGCATTCAGCTCCTTCATTATGTTCGCCTCCGAAGAGGTCCTTCTCCTTTTCCGATCCTCCAGCAGTTAAGCCCCTCCTCTTCGCTGTCTACAACCATGTTTACCAGCCCCTATACATCTGAACGGGTTGCAGCCCCTTTAACAGGTTGCACAGTGATGGTCGGCCCCCTGATATTAGTGACTAAAATATTCTCATTTTAAGCTCCCATTATAGCCCCACTCACACTCTTTGAACCGCTACCAGGCTCTCTTAACCATTTACTTGCCACTGCTTCACTACCTCTGTGCATTAGTGCTTTCAACCATTCCCCCCATTCTCGTTTTATCACTCCTTGCCTTTCTGTGAAAAGATTTTCACAGAACCTTTCAGTGTGCCCCAGTAGGCCACAAATGTAGCAGAAGTTTCCCAGCCTTTCGTGTTTGAATGAAATGTAGGCCAATCTTCAATACATTTTCTTATCTTCTTAGCACGTTTTAGGGGTTTCCTGACATCTATCAGGACACGTAGCCTCATAAACTGCCTGCGCATACCAGCATTATTATTCAAGTCATATTCCTCAAATCTCCCCAGGAAATTCCCAATCTGCTTGCCTACTACCTCTAACATAGATCCAATAGGGAGATCATATATCTGAACCCAAAACGCAACTTCATTCAACTGAACATCTTTTGGAGAAGATTCATTCTTCCATTCGGCTAGGACAAGCAGGTGGTTGTCAAACGACCATGGCCCCCCCTGTAATTACTCGTGATCGATACACCTCATGAAAGAACTCGAAGACATATCGATTGTTACTGAGTTCTGATATTGCCACACCCCTTCTCGGACGCCAAATCATACCAAGCCTCGTCTTCATAGCGCCTACATTAATCGTTCACTCATTCAGAAATCTCCCAACAAGGGACATCCCTGCATTTTTGGCGATTGGATTCGACGGCGGACCCTTCAAGTCCAACTCCTCTTCCTCCCCATCATCCATCGAAAGATTAATCAGAGAATCCTCCATCAAACAGGTTGTGTGCGTAAATTAGAGATGGTGAAGGCGAATATATTTACCCAACAAAGAACCACTCGAGTAGACCGAACAAACCAGATACAAAGGAAACTAAATTCAACAAACAGAACCAGAGCAGGAAGCCGCGAAATGGAATCGGAGCACCCCTGATACCGACGAACAACAAACCTCTCACAGTTGGAGAGAACGACAACCTCTCACACGATCCGCTCGGGAGAGACGTGGGTGAGTAAGTAATAGAAAAAGATTTGAGGGAAAGACTTCTTCTATAAGGCCATCAACAGTTAAATTGATGATATAAACCTTAAAGTTATTGATTTGCAACTAGACAAGAACTACATTTTTTCTAAAACCATATATACCCATTTATAAATTAACGAACCCACATTTTTTAATAGATTAAAAATACAATTCAAAACTTAATTTATTTTCGGTTATGTATTTTCATCCAAATCAACTATAATTAATCACTTAATATATATATATAATTACGGAAGCAGAGAGAAATGAAAAGAAGTGTTTTAGAGGTCTTTTTGATGAGTTGTCAACGTAGTAAAAAATCAGATTAAAAATATTTAATTAATTAAAAATAAATATTTAATTAATTAAAAATAACAAATTTATATTTATAATATATTAAATAATTACTAGCCTATTAATTAAAATAATAAAAGAAAGCAAGAGTTACGGGAAGATGAAAAAACACAAAGCAAAGGAAATCCAAAAGTCACAAATAAACTTCTATATAAAGCATGATAGATAGTATTCCACCATTATATTCATTGGTCACGATAGATAGTATTATATTTCTGAAGGTAAATATTTGATTTTTTTCATATGTTGTAGTTATTTTGTTCTCAAATATGTTGTTGTTTTATTTTTATTAAACAATAGTTGTTATAGTTTCATCTTTCAGATTCATTTCTGTTGTTACCCAGGTTCTATACCTCTCGCTATCTTATCCATGTTTTCTTTTTTATTTGTCTTTTTTTTTTCCAAACCGATAGCTTCAGTTGAAGAAATCCGACAGAAATAGAAGATGCATGAACAACTAAAACCGGAAAACACAAAAGTGTCAAAAATTACAAGAAATTCTTATGTTTCTCAAGGTAATTATTCGATTTTTTTTTCATATGTTGTAGTTATTTTTGTTCTCAATTGTGTTGTTGTTTTCTTTTTATTAAACAATAGTTGTTATAGTTTCATTTTTCAGAGATGAAATTCCATTTCTGTCGTTACCCAGGTTCCATACCTCTCGCTACCTTATCCATGTTTTCTTTTTTATTTGTCTTTTTTTTTAAAATGACTAAAATAAAGATTTTGTAAATTTGTATTCTTTTTTAGTATATGTTGCTAGGTGTTATCGTTTCGATTGCTAACTCTTAACTAAAATTTAGATTTTCGGCTTTATATGAACTCAATTTTTGGCTTTCTCAATTGTGTTGTTGTTTTATTTTTATTAAACAATTGTTGTTATAGTTTCATCTTTCAGAGATGAAATTCCATTTCTGTCGTTATCCAGATTCCATACCTCTCGCTACCTTATCCATGTTTTCTTTTTTATTTATTTATTTTTCAAAATGACTAAAATAAAGATTTTATATATTTGCATTCTTTTTTAGTATATGTTCCTAGGTGTTATCGTTTCGATTGTTAACTCTAACTAAAATTTAGATTTTCGGCTTTTTATGAACTCAATTTTTAGTTTTAATTGAAGTTAGATTAATTTTTCTAATTCGGAACATGTTGAAATCCACTCATTTTTTTTAGTTTGAGTTTAGCTAATTGATATGGATTGTATTTTTTATTTTTATGCATTTTGGTACAAATAGATATAAAGTTTCACACGATAGTTGTTCATTGAAGTTTGAGACATATTAAATAAAATATTAAAGAGATATTGAAATATTATACTTACAATGAAGTTTATTTCAATATAAATTATGTTATATTATTATTATTATTATTATTATCAAGAAGTTATTTTTTCCCAATTTTCTAGACAAGGAGATTGTAAGCGTCTAATACGCTTGATAAGATGTTTATTCTTAATGAATGTGGATTATGCTAGATACGAATTCAAAATCAAGGTAAATAAAAATAAATTTTGATGCTCAAAATTCTAAAAATGTACATTAATTATGGATGTTGAGATAATTGCTTTTGCAACATTGGCTTATATAATTTTTAACTATTATATTATGGTTCGTACAAAATTGTTAGTATTTCAAGAGTTTTTAACAGATGAAAATGAAATATGATCATAGAACAAATTATTGAAAAATATTAATTAAGAAAATATTATTATTCGAATCTCTTCAAATTCACAAATGTTGAGCATAATGATTCTAATTAATATAATTAATTTCACATATTAATTATAAAACGTTTTTTATATTGAGTGGTTACAATTGCGATTTAATTCTATTTAACTAAAATTAATTTATGGACTTAATACTTCATTAAGAAAAAATAAAATGTTTAATTAATGGGCAAAAAATATTTTCACTCTCCTCTTTATATGCTTATGTCTCGACATTCTCTCTTATTTAAAAAAAAAACCCGAGAGGAAGATGGTTTCCTCCTAATTATTTTTTTCGTCCCTTCATTTTTTTTTCAATTCTTTTGTTTGTTTTTCTTACTTACAAAATTCAAGAATATATAATTATTAGAAAATATTAATGAAGTCAAATAAGTGATATCTGCGAGTATGGCTGATATTCTATATAGTGAAAGAATGAAGAACAAATTGATCGAATGTCTTGATGAGATATTACGAGATGAAAATAGGAGAAATCATCATCTTAAACTGATTCAATTAGATATATTGGGTTATTGTAGCAGAATGAATAATTGAATTCGAATACTTAGTGATCATGAAATTCCATCAACCAAAATAATTATCATCAAGATGAATTTGTGACTAATTCTTACGAATTTTATTTTTTTAAATGTAACATATTGAATTGATAAGGTTTCTTCATATGCAACATTAGAAAAGTATTGATTGTAATAGTTTATAGAATAATATATTGATATTGCTTCCATTTTAACATAGATTGTAATTCTTTTGTATCGTAGATATAATATTTAATTTTAATTGTAGTTTAATTCAATTTTTGTTTAACCTATATTGTAATTCTTTTGTATCGTAAATATAATATTTAATTTTAATTATAGTTTAATTCAATTTTTAGTTTTTTTTATTATATTCTAATATATTTCTTAATTAATCTGCTATTTTATTATTATTGTTTCACAAAATATTTGGAATATGAAAATGTATTAAAATTCCCAAACAGTACAAATCATTGAATTTTGTAAAAATAAATAAATCATTCATCTTTAGTTAAAATTCTACAAAAAAAAGTAGTCAATTATTTTTAAAATTAATTTAATTTGAATTATCATTAAAAAATATATATTAATTTTAAATATACATAATATAAATTTTTTCATAGCATGATATAAAATTATTTAAAAGTAAATATGTCAATTTATTTATTTATCTAAATTAGATAAAAGTTTTATACCCCGTGCATCGCACGGGTTTTCGACTAGTATAAATAAATACTACATGCACATATTCATAAAAGAAAAAACCCTTTTCTGTTCAACATACCATTTAGATTGTTTTAGTGGATTACTAGCCTAACCATAAATTCTTACATTTAGCCCCGTGAAAAGATGAAACTGACCTTGCAACAAATTCACTAATCCTCTCAAATTCTCTCAAAACTCTCTAAAATCTAATCCGGACTAATTTGGTAAAGAAAAAACATGAGAAATGACTAATGATACGTAATTTTGTTCGAACATATGTTTTATTTACGGTTGTCTATAGTAAAATCGAATGATTTTTAAAAAATCAAATTTCGATGTCGGGGCATATGAACAAAATGCCTTCACCACATGTGGGGCGTATGAACATCATGCCCCACCAGAGGTGGAGGCATATTGTTCATATGCCTCCACTGTGGTGGGACGTGATGTTCATATGCCCACCACAGGTGGAGACATATTGTTCATATGCCTCCACCTGTGGTGGGACGTGATGTTCATATGCCCACCACAGGTGGAGACATATTGTTCATATGCCTTAGGGATGTAAATGGGGCGGGGATTACCCATCCCCGATGGGGCCCCGCCCCGTCGGGGACGGGTAATCCCCGCCCCATTTTATTATGGGGTGGGGATGGAGACTAATATGTGCCCCGTTAGCGGGGACGGGGCGGGGATGGGAAAGGGTATCTCCGCCCCGCGGGGATCCCCGAACCCGTTCCGTATTGTGCCCGCGGGGATTCTCGTCGGATTACCCGTTTAATCCCCAATAACATATTATTAATATTAGAAAATAAAAAATATCCATAGAAAAATATGTATAGAGTGAAATGCAGGTGGATTATAGGAAGGTACTACTGATACATTTTCGGTTCGATTAGAATGAAATATTGACACAAACTTAGCAAAATATCAAGAAAAACAGACATCTATCTGCACTTTCTCCAACCCAAACATGAGCACATAAATAACGATATCATTTCAAAATTTCAATTCCGTTTCTACTCTAGATAATTCAGTAGCAATTGCATATAGGAACTGAAGTTCAATAAAACACACAATTTGATAAAATCCTAAAATTAGATAAACATAAACTGCTCTCACAAATCAGATTCAATTTTTTCAAAAAGAGAAAAGTGATGATTGATTATTACATGTAATGAACCAGACGATAAAAAAAAGTAGAGATGAGAAGAAAAGAAAGAAGGAAAGACATACCCGTCTTTTCAATTCCGTTTAATCCCGTCTTTTTATTTATTTCTTTTTTTATATATTCTTTTAAAATTTAAATGGGTAAACGGGGATACCCGCGGGGTCGAGGATTCCCCGCGGGGCGGAGACGAGGATGAATTTTGTCCCCGTTTGTTTCGCGGGGCGGGTATGGGGATTCCCCGTTTAGTCGGGATACGGGGATGGGAACTCCAATCCCCGCCCCGCCCCGCCCCGTTTACATCACTAATATGCCTCCACATGTGGTGGGACGTGATGTTCATACGCCCCACCTGTGGTGGAGGCATATTGTTCACATGCCCACATGTGAATTTTTTTTTTCCAATTTTATATTTTAATTTTTATTATTGTAAACAATTATAAATATTATCATTATTCTTGTAAATATTATAATTATTAACATTATAATTTGAATTATAATTATTAACATTATAATTAAATAATATACATGAAGTATCAAATATGTATTAAAATGTGTTAAAAACAATAAGTTCTAAAGAATTCTAAATATTAAAAAATTACAACAAGTGAATTCGTCCGATCCATGGAATAATAATAATTAAAATGTAAAATTGGAAAAATAATTCACACGTGGACATGTGAACAGTCTTTCTTAAATCTATCACACACCGATCCATGGAGGAATAGAACCGGACGAATTGACTTGTTGTAATTTTTTAATATTTAGAATTCTTTAGAACTTATTGTTTTTAACACATTCTAATACATATTTGATACTTCATGTATATTATTTAATTATAATGTTGATAATTATAATTAAAATTATAATGTTAATACTTAAAATATTTAGAATTTTTTAGAATAATTATAATATTTATAATTGTTTAGAATAATAATAATTAAAATATAAAATTGGAAAAAAATTCACACGTGGGCATGTGAACAGTATTTCTTAAATCTATCACACACCGATCTATGGAGGAATGAAACCAGACGAATTGACTTCTTGTAATTTTTTAATATTTAGAATTCTTTAGAACTTATTGTTTTTAGCACAATTTAATACATATTTGATACTTCATGTATATTATTTAATTATAATGTTAATAATTAAAATATTTAGAATTTTTTAGAATAATTATAATATTTATAATTGTTTAGAATAATAATTAAAATGTAAAATTGGAAAAAAATTTCACACGTGGGCATATGAACAATCTTTCTTTCTTGAATCTATCACACACCGATCCATGGAGGAATGGAACCAGACGAATTGACTAAAATCCTCACCAAACCCAGATGTGTTTCAAACCCATGACCTCCCAAGGTATAGGTAAGCTCTCAACCACTAGGCTAAGAGCTTCACCACTAGAATTTTTTAGAACTTATTGTTTTTAACACATTTTAATACATATTTGATACTTCATGTATATTATTTAATTATAATGTTAATAATTATAATTCAAATTATAATATTAATAATTAAAATGTAAAATTGAAAAAAAATTCACACGTGGGCATGTGAACATCACGCCTCACATTATTTAATTATAATGTTAATAATTATAATATTTAAATTTTTTTAGAATAATTATAATATTTATAATTGTTTAGATTAATAATAATTAAAATGTAAAATTGAAAAAAAAAATTCACACGTGGACATGTGAACATCACGCCTCACCACGTGGTGAGGCATGATAGGCACACACGTCACCACGTGGTGAGGCGTGATAGCCACACGCCCGCGTTCCGTAGAGAGAATTTTTTTTTACAAAGACTAAAACAATAAGAGCAGTTTCGTCATTTCATGAGGCTAGGGGTGGGAAATGGCGGCTGGATATAACACCGCCCTTATTTTAACGTTTATTTGTTTGGTTGGTTCACGTATTATTGTATGATGATGTTTGATGTTGACGATATTATTGCTAGTAGCTACTGATTTTTTTTAACACTTAGGATCTGTTTGGTTTTGCTGTTAGCTCACAGCTGTTGCAGTTAGCGGTTACAGTTAGTTGTTTGCTGTTAGCTAATTGATAATTAGTATTTGGTAAATTTACAAAGAGCTGTTGCTGTTAATATATGAAAAGACGAAAATACCCATTATTTAACAATATAAAATAATAATATAAATAAACACGTTGTACGAATATCGATAAAAATAATCTAAATAATAGATATGACATTTTCGGAACCACCCTATTTAGGGGAAAAATCTCAACCTTTTTCAATACAACCATAATGAAACCAAACACTGCTTTTAAATTTGATGAAACCATGATATATTTTTATCAAGTAGATTACTGAAAATTTGAAAAAACAATGGTGTATTTTGTCTTGTCTCATGGTATATTTTATCAAAGGCAAATGCATAATTCGTTGGAATAAAAAAAAATAAAGAATGATTCTATATGTCAGGTTATTAGTAATAGGTGACCATTAATATTTTTTGTAAGAATATCCGAGGTAAATAGAAATAAAAATTGGATTAATTTTGTCAAAAGCTAAATAGCTAAAAACAGCATTTCATGAAAAGCTCCAAATTGGAGCTTTTCGTGAACTGCTCCTGTTTGCTCCGAAACCGCAAACTGCTGCGGTTTTATAATCATAACCAAACACTATACTATTAGCGGTTTGGTGTAAACCCGCTAAACGCTCATGCGAAATGCTAAAACAAACACCCTCTTACTTTCTCCATTTTAATTAAATACTCATATATATTTAGGGTCCATTTGGTATGCCGTAATACAACGTAATATAATCAAAGTTGTAATGTAATAGAATGGAATGGTGATTTCATTACCATGTTTGGTTGACAAGTTTAAAAAAAAAAAATTAAATGTAATTACCATTACAATATTTATATTTTTTTTAGCTGAATGTAATTATAAAAATTTATTTACATAATTAAAATCAACGAAAAACATGAAATTAGTATATAGTTTTTCTAGGTAATTAGTATCGATGGTCACAAAAGTTTGGACAATGTCCCCAAAATGTCACAAAATTTTAATTTGTCTCAATAAAATCACTTCCAATAAAATCATTTTGAATGTTTTTCAGTTATTTTTTTCGTCAGAATTTATTACATGAGGTCTAATCACATGTTCCAACACCAAATAACATAATAAAACAAATTAACCACAAATTAACTCAAGTAAATAATGATTATCAATTAAAATTTTAACCATAGATTAACCTACGTGGCATATCGATTATCAATTAAAATGCGTACTTATATTTTTTTAATATGTCAGGTGGCGCCGACGTGACATTGAGATGCCACGTGAGCAACTTCGACGAAAAGATGATTGAAAAATGTTTAAAGTGATTTTATTGAGACAAATTAAACTTTTATGACATTTTGAGGGCATTGTCCAAACTTTTGTGACCATCAGTACTAATTACCCAATTTTTCTTGTTTTCAAAGATTTTTTACATTTTTCTCGTTGTTTCATTTTCCATTTTTACCGTTTTTTCGTTTTATATTTTCACCGTTTTTTTCTATTTTCTCATTTTCTTTTCATTTTTCGCATTTTGCTTTTTTATTTTGCTTTTTTCTCATTTTCAATATTTCACTTTCTTTTTTCGTTTTTTAGAAGGATGGGAGGGTGAGATTTGACCAATAAGAGGTTAAATGAAAATTTAAAGGTAAACATTAGGATTACATGCTTTGTATGGAATGAGAATTCAAGTCATTTTGGTATGTAATGAGGATTACAAGAGTTGTTGAACAAAATTTAATTTATGGATTTCCCATTCTATTACAACAAAATTTTAATATGCAACAAAACATAGTAATGAAGTTTCAATGTAATGGACATTCCATTACAAAGGGCATTATATTTTACCAAACGATCCCTTAGTATTAGAAGTGATATCATCCAAATAATATCATAATCCTCGTGTTCTTATCTTAAATCAATATGGATATTTGGAGTAAGGAAAATCACTGGATCAAACTAAATAGGAATAAACATCCCTAAAGATATATGGACCAATGAGATCCTCTTTAAATTTTCTTCGGATCAAGAACCTCAATCACCCATAAAATTAAGGAATCCCAATCTGAATATATTACTAACTACCAAAAATACGTCAACCAGGTAGAAGCTAACATCTGTCCTCCGAGGAATCTAAGGTAAGTTTCAAACCCCGACTGGTAGTTTTAACTTGGGCTCCCTACAAATAGAACGCTACTTCATAGTTAAGAAAAACAAATACATATATCGCAATTTACTCTCAATTGCTCAGTGCTCCAATGCTATACTCTGCTAATTTGGCATTAGAGTGGGCCATCAGTCAACACCTTCATGTTGATCATTTTTATGTCTTACTTCATGCATCAGAGAAACTCACTCAAGCATCATAGTACTATCGAATAAAAACTATCGTATTAAATTGGTACGGTGAGCCTGGATCGAAACATACAAGCGACCATGGCTCATTAAGAAAACATTGCAAACCCATCGTCCTCAAATTGTATCCAGGATCTTAAAATACCAATCAACGATAGTGGAAATCCATTAGGTCACCTCCAAATCATTCCTGACTATGATAATCGCATCGAAGAATGCTTGGGATTCCTCGAGCCTACTAATAGGAAATTCATGGATTGCATAACCAGACAACTCCTTTACAACGTTAGCATGGTGCAACAAGCTACTAACGAAAACGTGCATGTAGACACCGAGTCGGAGGACCTGTGACGAAAACCTGAAAACAAGACGGTTGAAGCGATTGATTCCGGAAGTTTCGAAAAAAATAAAATAAATAAGTTACAGTGGGTCGCTGTTGTGATGTGCGTAGTGCGAGTGCTTAGCGGCAGCCGACGCGCATTCGACGACAGTCGGACACCCGCTCGACGACGCAAAGCGCGCGCTCGACGCTCGTCGGACGCACGCGTCCAACCACGAATAGCACGCGCTTGACGTCCGAGCAATGCACGGGCTTGGCAACGCGAGGCGCGCGCTCGTCGACCACGGGGCGTGTGCGCCCGGCAGCACGAAACACACGTTCGGCGGTCACAATGCATGGGCGCCCGACGGTGCGGAACGCAAGCCCGGCAGTCACGACACGTGGACGCCTAACGGCGCGGAACATGAACTCGACGGCCGCGGGGCATGCGCGCCCGACGGTGCGAGACGCGCCCCGGCGGCTGTTGGGCGAGCGTCCAACCGCGTCGGGCGGACGCCCAACGAAAGTTGGGCGCACGCGTCCAACCTCGCGTTGGGCGCTCGCCCAACGCTGTTGGGCGACCGCCCAACAATCGTTGGGCGATCGCCCAACAATCGTTGGGCGGCCGCCCAACAATGTTGGGCGGTAGCCCAATGCGAGGTTGGGCGGCCGCCCAACAATGTTGGGCGGTAGCGCAACGCAAGGTTGGGCGGCCGCCCAACATGCCTTGGGCGGTCGCCCAACCCCCTTGGGCGACGCCCAATTCTCTTCGGGCGTCGCCCATTCCGTTGGGGATCCGTCTGCCTATAAAAGGCACGGATCCCCATGCATTTGGGGGGGAGGAAGGAGGAGGAATTTTTGGAGCTTTCTCACTCTAAACATTTTTAGAGAGAGAAAGTCAATTTTTTGGAGGAAATATTTTTTTCCCAAAGAAATCTAAATTTTCCAAAGTTAAATTTTTACTAAAAAAAACACACAAAACCGGAAAATCACGACTCGCGGAATCAATCGGCTTCGACTGTCAGATACCGAATTTAAGGTATTATCCGAGGACTAGACTCTTTTATTTTATTTAATTTATTCCTTTCCTTTATTTATTTTTATGTTATAGTTTTTTATTTATTTAGTTATTCTTTTATTTTATCACGTTTTATTTAATTTGGCATATTTATTTAATTTTCGTCTCGTGTTGAATAAAATTCGGTTTTGCTTTAAAATAAAAAACCTCGTTTTGATATCCCAATACGAACCGTGATCCGATAAAAAGGTAGTTCGGGTGTTAAAAACGTTGTAATTATAAGTTTTAATTTAAAAGAATTTCCGAATAATGTTTTAAAATAAAAACGTCGTTTTAGGAACTTCCGTTATTGACTATGATCCATTTTTGGTAGTTCGGAAATCCGAAACGATTGAATTAGACTTAATTTAAAGCTTTTGAATAAATCTGGAAACAGTTGGAGTAGTTCTGTAATTTTCCGTTTCTGTCACTAATTGCTGTTTACTGACGGATTTTCCGTCGGTAAATCTGCCAGAATGTAAAAAATGCTGTTTTAGTCCCTCTTTCTCAACTTTTAAGTTTTTGATCCTTGGTATATATATATAGTTATGTAATATATATTTTTAAGCTATTTTTAAATACTTTGTACATATATTTACTTAATGTCTTCATATGTCTTTTCTTTCATCAATTTGATTTTATAAACTATATTTTATATATTTTCTATTTAATTCATTTAAACCATATTGGGTATTATTTTAGAAGATTATTCATTTGGGCATTTTGGGTAATTAATTAGAAGGTGTTTTGAGGATGATTAGGAGTCATTTTGATATTAAGGTATATTTGGGAGGGTTATTTCTTATATACTTATTATGATAGTTATTTTAGGGGGTATAATTTTTATTTTCAATTAATTTAACTTAATAAAATATATGTGTATATATAGATTTTTCTCCTCATTTCATTTAAGCTAAATATTAATTTCTTATTTATAACTTATTTCCTTTTTTGGCTTTTGATTAGAATGGCAAGTTATTATACTTATTAAATACTTTCATCACTATTTTCATTCATCAAAGTTCATTATTTTCTCCATATTGTTTTAATTACTTATTTTGTCACATATGTATATATATATATATATATCTTTCTCATTTTCTTCTCAAAGTTCTTATATGTATATATATATTATTTGGAGAAAATGTTTTGATTGATTGAGTTTGAAATTCAATTTATTATTTATTGTAATTATGACAAGTGGAGAATCCATTAAGGAAAATGGGAAAATAAATCACAAAAAGAGTTTTCAATTTAATTATTTAAACTAATGAATTTTTAGAGGTTCCTAATGTAAATAAATAGTGTTTTCTTGACATTTCAAAAATCGTTCCTCAAAACATCACGTTTTAAAACCTTAGTCCGTTCCAACGACGGATTAAGCGAACATTGTAATTAAAATCGTTTTCTTCGTGAATAATAGAGTTTTGGATCGTTTTCTTAAAGGATTTGTACAAAATAAAATTGACTTGTATGCTTAATCATGTTTTCCTATTAAAAGGTTTTTATCCCAACGTTTTCAAACACTCGAGTCGTTCCAACGGCGATTCGGGTGAACTTCATCAAACGGGGTTTTGAAACGCACCTAAATCGTTCCAACGGCGATTGAGGTGCGACCCATGTAAATAAACTCGTTTTTGGGAAATAAGTTAGCATAGAATAAACATACATCATGACATTTAAATAAAGTTGTAAATAAATCACTTCTTTCTTCCCCCTTCTCTGTATATGTATAATATAAATGGGTGATTCTTTACTAATATGGCTTTCCAATAATATATGCTCAAAACGGTTTCTGAAAAGAGAAAGAAAAGGTTTCAAATGAATTTTAAACTTAAAGAAGTATACGATTAGTCCGTTATCGCCTAACATGCTGAGTAGGAGGCCGGTGGTTCATAACCGGGCGATGTCGGGGTGCCTAGTAGCCTTTCTCCAGAAAGGAGCTAGCCTTCTCGGCTCGTACCTAAGTTTCCCAAACCCACACCGGTCTCCCGCAAGGGATCGGTGTTCATTTTTCCATTCGTGGGTGGCGACTCTTCCATATCTCCGAGCTCCGGTCCTGCCGAGCAGCTTGATTCCGCGATTGGTTGCTTTCGGCGCCAATCACCGCTTACGTCGCCATGAGGTGTCCACCCCCCGGTCCGCCCGGGAGATTAGGCCGCGGCACCTCGTCTAACAAGTGGCGACTCTGCTGGGGAAGCGAGAAATTTGATTCCGGAAGGCGTGTATTAAGCCCTTAACGGGGACGAATCGTATTATTTCTTTTCGTATGCATTCATGTGCATTACTGCAAACCTTTTGGGTAATTTCCGCGAAACCTCTAGCGAGAGTCCATTCGTCGCTCGAAAGAGGCTAGTGTAAGTTCCCCCTTACAGTAAGGCGCCAAAGGGTCCCCATCCATTCGTTAGGGGCGAATTTGTGCGGTCCTGTGAGGTCCCGCGGTCAGCCGTGTCAGCATATAGTAGCCTTAGAAGTTTCCATAGGATTACCCGTTACTATTTTTGATGTGATAAATGAATCAGTTCGTGTTTTCAAATCGTCATGATACGTGTTTAAATCCTAAGGTATGTAAAGAAAATGAGACGATGCGTTAATATATACTCGTGAATCGACATACTAATTACCCTAAAAACATCGAAACGATTTGAACTAAAGACGACTTAGTCATCTCGTATAAATGAACATGTGCGACCCGCCTTGTCCCTTTTTGTGTCCCGACGAAGGCACATGTTCAGGAAATGCGTTATGACGTAAGCACGTATTAGTATGAATCGGTTCGGTGTTAAGGATAGTTACATCTCGATACAAAAGACTATATTAACAGTAGCCGTTATTCACATAGGTTGGGATAAAACGAGATCATAACAAAACGAAAACAAAAAAAAACATTTCTGTCTTGAACGACCCTGTCGTAACATGAAAAGTTTCGCACAAGTAGCCCGTCCCTTCCAAATAAAAGATGAGCTTTTACGTTATGCCTCGTGTTGTTCTTAAGAGAAATGGATGTATCCGCAAAGATGACTAAGAAAATAAAAGAAAAGAAAAATGAACTAAACGACCAAAATCATTTCGAATTTACGATATATGTCAATCCCGAGCGTAGTTAAAGAAAATAAACCAATGCCGTTGAATACGTGCCTCGAACGAGTGTATACCCCGTTTAAAATCTCAAAGCCGAATTAAGCCAAACCATATAATTGCGCCATATGGACGAGATTGCGGGTTTTGACTAACGACTCGATCATTTCGACCGTTACCAAAACTGCAAGAAATATGGCCCGATGTACGTGTTTGCTTAATTCATGCCTAAAGGAAAGAGAACGGTGATATCCTCGCTTCGAATAAGCATGCGATTCAACGAAACGTTGATTTTCTATAACCACCCTAAGATGATATATCCCGTGTATTGGGAGGAACAACGAATTGTTGCTAGCCGAAAGGTTACCGTGCGCTCAAAATAAGACTCGCCGTCTTTTCACGTAGCTAAAATGAGCAAACGGATCCTCGACGCTAAGAACAAACGCATTACGCGATGAGTCCATTCCCTAAAATAAAATCCAAAAGTGATTCCATCACTAAATAAACACGTGGTTACGTCTCTCGATAGATCCAAAAGATCCCGTGGTAATCCAAAAATCGAGACACGAACCCGCGCGAACAAAAGGGAACGAGTCATTGTCAATAACGAACGATTGGACTGAAAGGATAACTCGTACCACGTCTGAAAAACCGAGATGCACTCAAAGGGAGTCAAAACCCAAACTAATGCGTCTCGCAAAATGACAAAAGATGAGTTATCCCGAAAGGACAATCCGCTTGGTCGATATCTTAGTCACTGAACGTTGATACGTCAAAACGAACTGTGTTGTATGGTGAATGATTTATTTTTTCGCAATAATCGACGGCATCACGCGTCCCCTGGACCGCAATGTGAGCCCCAAACCAAAATCCTAGGAAAGAGACCTCGACCAACGAGTGTGTGGAGGAATAAGGGTGGAAGAGAGATGTTGTGATACATGTAATTAGACTAACGTTTGTTCTTCTTATCTTATATATCCGTAAATAAATAAACGCACACACCACGAACCATGCATATAAAATCATGCATACATACTAATGGACGACCGTCTGCGCAGACTTCATCATTAAGCGGTTGTGGTTTCGCGAGAGTAATCGACTAGCCAGGCAGTCTGATCAGCTACGGGTTGACAGTTCCGAATCAGCAGTTGTGACGTCCGAATCATCGTTGTCCGAATCAGCTCAGTATTCGGTCAGTATGTCTAAGCCAGATGAGAGAATATCAAGGTTAGAAAGAGTGGTGAACAACCTCAACGATCAGTTAACCGCAATTTTAGTCCAGCTGGACGAGCTTGCAATTAAGAGTAACAAGAGTAGCAGTAAACCAGCTGAGAACATTGTGAGCACGGGTCCCCGTTTTGGAGATAACTATCAAGATTGCGTAACAAGCAGTTTGGGGAAGAGAAAGCAAAGGGAAGAGGAATGGAAGCAGCACATCACTCGGGAAGTGCATGATCTACGTGGGGTAAACTCCGGAGGTCAAGACTTTTATAATCTGAAAAACTATTCATCGGCAACGGCTTTGCCTTTGAAGTTCCGACTTCCCGACATGAAGAAGTTTGATGGAACTGGGGATCCTACCGCCCATGTGAACCAATATGTGGCAGCAATGGAGCACATAATTCTGACTGATTGGAAGGAGTTAGTAAAGTCATTCATCGCCCAATATAGCTTCAACACTATGTTTGAGGTCAATTTGAGGGAGCTAGAGAGCACCAAGCAGCAGGCTGGGGAGTGTTTGTCCGACTTTGTGAGTAGGTGGAGAGCTAAGGCAACAATTATGGAACAGAAGCCGTCGGAGCAGGACCAGATCCGAGCGGTAATCGGTAATACTTTGCCGTATATTAGGAATGAGCTACGGTGTATGCCTTTCACCGATTTTAATCAGATGTATGGCTATGCTTTAACAGTTGAAGGGGATGGAGAGCCGAAAAGAGCCTATGCTAAACGTACGAAGTCGGGGTATGGTGCCGGAGGGCCAAGTTCTAATGTAGAACCTGCCGCGGTAAAGGTGATTGAACTCAACGCTATCGGGAAAAGGCAGTTCGCCCAATTTGATCTGACCTACGCGAAAGTTTTCAAACGGTTGCAGAAAAAGGGGTTGTTGAAAGCCCTCACTCATTATAACAAGGCACCGCCCGCTCCGCAGATACAAGCTAGGGGATACTACGAGTTCCACGGTATTTATGGGCACACTATTGAGAACTGCGAGAGACTGAAACACGAGATTCAGGATTTGATTGAGGAAAAGAAGATAGCTGATCCTTCATCAGCGAACCCTTCCACTAGGCGTAATCCATTGCCTAACCGTAGGGTGAGCATGGTCGGGTCTGGGCTCGGAGCAAGTTTATTCATGGAATCCTTCAAGGAAGATAAGGAGGAGCTGTTGGACTCCGATGAGAAAAAGAAGGTGGGAAATGGTTTATACGTGTCTGTTTTGGAGGAAGAGCCAACAGAAGAGGTGGTGGACGATAGAACTAAAACTGAGGAAACCGAGGAAGTATCATCTCGGAGGATCATGCCTGTGTTGAAATTGTTTAGTGGGGTAGAAGACCCCGAAGCCCATTTGTATGGATACATGTGTGCTATGTTTGGAGAGCCATACAAAGTGGAAGAAGTCGCTCCATGGTTCCATCTTTCGCTGGAGGGCGAACCTTTGAAGTGGTTTCAATCGCTACCTGACGCGACTAAGCTTGATTGGTCACTGGTGTCAAGCTTGTTTTTGATGAAGTATCGAAGAGACAAAATACGGGCAGGGGAATATAGCGCGATGCAAATTGGGCCTATCAAACGTCCGTTTTCGACTGTCAGCAAGTATAATGAAGGGAAGGACCCCATGGAGCACTTGCATTTTTATCTGTCGGCTATGGGTCCTCTAGGTTTCAAAGAGGAGGAGATCACGAGCTTGTTTTGCAACTCATTGGCAGGAGATTCACTAGTGTGGTACATGTCTCTTCCAATGCACGGTAAAGCAGATTGGGCAAAAATGACTAAGAGATTCATCAAGAAATACGCCGCACGGGAATGTCCAGAGGAAATGCCTGCATTACCCGAAAAGGAGACACCTGAAGCAGTAACAGCCATGTCTAAGTATAAGGGAGATGAGCACCCCATTGATCACATAAACCATTTCCGTGCCTACATGTTTGACGCGGGACTCTACCAAAGTGAGTTAGTCCAGCATTTTCCAAAGACACTCATAGGAGAAGCTTTGACGTGGCACCGAATGCTCTTGGCAAAGACAAAAGGGGACTGGGGATCCCTCATGGAGGCCTTTATGCAGAGGTATGAGAGGTACATTCCGTGGATAGGGTCGTTGGAAGATTTAGAAAGAATCAAGCAGTTTCCTGAGGAAGCATTCGTGGATTATGCTAGAAGATGGAGGTTCAAGTATGCCTCGTGTCGAGTCACCTTGAGTGATCAGGAGCAACTCATGTGCATCCGGAAGGGTGCTATTCCACTCGAGGCTAGAAGAATGAATGGAGTGTTCCTCAAGGACTATGAAGAACTGATAGGCTGGGCTCGGTATGGATCGTCGGACCCTTCCTACATAAATCCGAATGTCCCTCACATAATGGATCTGATGGTCGTGGACATTTGGGGAAGTTCCTCCGACGAGGAAGGTATCAATCAGAGGGTTCCGATCAACATCTGGGATGAGTCTGATGATGAGTCGGAAGTGGCTGTTAGCGCTGAAGGAAAGATTATGCCAGGTTTGAGATCTTTGATGATGTTGCCGACTGGGGCAGTGGAAAATCGAGCTGCTTTGTCAAGGAGATCATGATGTTAGACTTGAATGCCGAGGAGCAGGTCATCACCATTGAAGCAACTGCAGGAGCAGGAGATGAGCTTAGTACCTCCAAGGTTCATGAGGAGCCCGAGAACCCTGATGATGAAAATTGTATCACTGCTTTATTTGAATCTGACGATGTACTCGCCAACACTATCAATGAAATGAATTCTGATTTTGCTTACTTGCTTGATGTTGATCGTGATCATTCCATGCATTCTCATTCATATAACATGCCTACATTTGAAATCAATACAATAGAAATGTCAACTTTCAATCTTGGCACGGATGAAAATCCTAAACTTATACAAATTGCTCAAGAATTAACTATTGAAGAGAGAAAAGAATTCGAGAGAATAATTAAAAAATACGAAATTGTATTCGCATGGACATACGAAGACATGCCTGGAATTGATCAATCTATCGTAACTCACCGCATTCCAACTTACCCCGAAGCAAAGCCCGTAAAGCAGAAGCTCCGACGTATGAGACCAGAATGGGCAGATAAGATCAGAGAGGAGGTGAAGAAGCAGTTAGAAGCAGGATTCATCGAAGTGATCGACTATCCCCCTTGGGTCGCAAATGTGGTGCCAATCGCAAAAAAGGACAGCAAAGTGAGGATGTGCGTTGATTACAGAGATCTTAACAAGACATGCCCCAAGGATGAGTTCGTATTGCCTCATATCGATGTATTGATCGACAGTGCAACGTCAAGCGTCTTACACACGAATGTGGATGGTTTCATGGGCTACATGCAAGTTCAGATGGCCGAAAAGCACAAAGCAAAAACCTCATTCACAACCGAGTGGGGGACATACTATTACAGAGTAATGCCGTTTGATTTGAAAAATGCCGGGGCAACTTACCAGCGAATGGCCACAGCACTGTTCCATGATATGATACACAAGGAGGTAGAAGTCTACGTGGACGATATGATGGTCAAATCAGAGACAAGAGAAGGGCATTTTACCGCGCTCGAGAAGTTTTTGGCCCGAATGCAGAATTCAAGCTAAGGTTAAACCCAAAGAAGTGCTTTTTCGGCGTTTCGTCGGGGAAAATCTTAGGCTATGTAATCGGAAATAAGGGAATCGAGGTGGATCCTGATAAAGTAAAAGCTATACAGGAGATGCCGGCACCGAAGAATGAGAAGGAAGTGAGAGGGTTTCTGGGGCAGGTTCAGTATATCAGTCGGTTCATAGCGAGACTCACCGCAATCTGCGAGCCAATCTTTAAGTTATTAAGGAAAGACCAACCCACTATTTGGAATGATAAGTGTCAGCAAGCTTTGGAGAGTGTCCGGAACTATTTGTCTAATCCGCCAGTGCTGAGACCGCCTAAACTGGGAAAGCCGCTTCTCCTCTACGTAGCAATTGAGGAGCGATCTATTGGGGCAATGTTGGCTCAAGAGGAGACACCGGTGTGGAGCACGCGGTGTATTATCTGAGTAAAAAGTTCCTAGAGTACGAGCTCAAGTACAACATGATCGAAAAGACATGTGTGGCAGTAGTATGGCTAACAAAGAAACTACGACACTATTTTCAATCATATAAAGTGATCATTATTTCTCGGATGGACCCTGTGAAGTATCTGTACCGAACTCCATCCTTGACGGGGAAGTTAGCCAGATGGTTGTTGCTTTTGTCCGAGTTTGACATTGAATATGTGACGAAGAAGGTTATCAAAGGGAGGGCCGTGGCAGAATTTCTGGCCAACCAACCCCTGAATGCAGAGGAAGAAGAGATAAGCTATGATTTCCCCGATGAGCACTTGAACGCAATCGAAGTTATACCGTGGAAAATGTTCTTCGACGGAGCAGTTAATTCGAATGGAGCCGGAGTAGGAGTACTACTTACCTCACCGGAAGGAGAAAGGATCCCGATGGCCAAGAGGTTATCCTTCCCTCTCACCAATAATATGGCCGAGTATGAAGCGTGCATTTATGGTTTAGAGTCATTAGCAGCACTGGGAGCGTCATATGTCGAAATTTGGGGGGACTCAAAGTTGATCATCGAACAGGCACAAGGAAACTGGGAGGTAAGAGAAGAGAGACTACGTCCGTACCTCGATCAGCTAGAAGGGTTGGCACAAAGATTCAAGGAGTGTCATTTCTATCACATTCCTCGATCGCAGAACCAGGCGGCGGATGCTTTGGCCACTTTGGTGTCAGTTTGGGACAACCCCCGGAACCTTGCCTCGAAACCGTTGGTATTGAGGAGATCTCACAAACCATGCTACGAGGACATAATGCTGTTAGGGGCAGATGAAAACCCGTGGTATTTCGGTATCGTGAACTTCATGAAGCATGGAACATATCCGGCAGAGTCAGAACCGAGGGATCAAGCTGTGATTAGAAGGTTAGCTCGGCAGTTCGTCATCCACAATGACTTGCTTTACAAAAGGCATATCGATGGGTTACAACTGAGATGCTTGGATGCGGGAGAAGCCCGCGAGGCAATGGAATCGGTACACTCGGGAATTTGTGGGGCCCATATGGGAGGAGCGGTTTTAGCAAAGAAAATCATAAGGCAAGGCTTCTACTGGCTCACCATGGAAAGAGATTGTAATGAATATGCGAAGAAATGTCACGATTGTCAAATCCACGGGGATTATAGTCATCTACCGGCCATGGAATTGCATGTGTTGGCACCTATTTGGCCATTTGCGGCTTGGGGCATTGATATCATAGGGGAGGTGAGGCCTAATGCTTCGAATGGGCACAAATTTATTGCAGTCGCCATTGATTACTTCAGCAAGTGGGTAGAGGCAGAGTCGTTTGGCAAGTTGGGGTCTAAACAGATGAGAAAGTTCATTGAAAACCACTTGATCACCAGGTTTGGAGTGCCTCATCACATGATTACGGATAACGGGGTCCAGTTTCAGAGGGAAGTAAGGAATCTTTTTCGAGAATATGGCATTGAACATCACAGATCTTCTCCGTACCGTCCACAAGCTAATGGGGCAGTAGAAGCAGCTAATAAGAATCTTAAAAGGATTCTCGTAAAAACGGTAGAATCACATCGAAATTGGCATGAGCACCTCCCACTCGCGTTGTGGGCTTATCGCACGACAATTAGAACCTCAACTGGGGCAACGCCATTCTCTTTGGTGTACGGAACAGAAGCAGTCTTGCCGATTGAGATCGAAAAGCGATCGTTGAGAATCGCGATGGAAGCAGAGATTCCCGAGACGGAATGGGTGAAGAGGCGATGTGAGCAGTTGGCTTTAGTTGACGAGAAAAGGATGGAAGCCCTTTACCATGTACAGTTATATCAAAGAAGGATGGCTCGGGCTTTCAATAAAAAGGTCAAGACCAGTCCTATCAAAGAAGGGGATTTGGTGCTGAAACAGATTCGTGTGACGCACACCGACCCTAGGGGCAAGTTTAAACCTAACTGGGAAGGGCCATTCGTCGTAAAGAAGATACTAAGCAAATGAGCGGTGAAGTTAACCACAATGGACGGCATGGAATTCTCCGAACCTACCAACCTGGATAGGCTTAAGAAATACTTTTCGTAAAAAAAAAAAAAATAAAAAAGAGAAAAAGAAAGAAAAATTCCCGATAGGTTGAAACCCCGCAAAGGGCGACCTATGCAACAATAAGGGAAATCCCAATGGGTGAAAACCCGAAAGGGCACTCATTTAAAAATTCCGGGATAGTAAAAGAAGAGGAGAAAAATCGCCGGGATCCGAAAACCGAAAGGCGGGTCCTGGTAACAATAGTTATGACTTGAGCAATTACAAAAACAATGTATAAGAGGCTAAGTATTTCTGTTGTTTGTAAATAAATAAAGGCATGAATATATTTGACGAGAATGATTGGAATCATCATAATCTACTGAATGCATGGTAATATGAATCATGAGTTATACATTTCCTATCCTACTTTTCACAAAAAGCCTACCTGATATCCACCCCACTCCCTATACAACAGCTATACATCGGGGAAACTCTAAAAAAAAAAAAACTACAAAGCAATACATAAAGAGCCTAATACGGAGGAAAGTCCCAATAGTCCTCAAACTCCCTCAAATGTGACGCCCGCTCCGCAGATAGTGTCTCCTCGGCAGCTCGTGCTCTCTCATCAGCAACTCGTGCTCCCTCATCTGCAACTCGTGCTCTCTCCTCGGCAGCAAGGCGTCCGATCGACTCATCACGTGCCCTCTCCTCGACGGCAAGGCGACCCTCAGTCTCCCTCCGCATCACCTCCGACCAGTGGTCGTTCCGCTCTTGGTACACCTGGCCAACCCTGGCATCGGCCTCCCGCACCGACTCACTCCGTCTCCGCTCATGGGCGTAAGATCGCTCTAAAAAAAAGAAGAAAAACAGATGTGAAAAAAAAAGAGAGAAAAAAACGAAGCAGCATAGGCAAGAACAGAAATCATACATACATGCATGCATCCCACTACACTAAAATAAAGTAAGGATACATACCAGGTGATCGGCACAACGCAAGCTGAGGCGATCTCGGAGATAACCAGACAGCCCCACGTAATCCGTGCAGGTCTCCCTCGTAGTCTGAGAAGCATCTGAGGGATCAAAGGGGACCCTCGAGGTGAAGATAGGAGGAGCTGTCTCAAATCCCGCATAAGCTGCCCCAGACTCGTCATAACAAATCGTGGCAAAATCTCGCCCGTAGTCTGGTAGGGGCACACCTAGGGAAGACCCCTCCGGTCGGACGACGCTGGAGGACTCGCCGACATAGTAGGGCTGCTCGCACATAGGTGTCTGAGCTCGAGTGCCGTCAAAGAAATCAGATAGATGGGCACTCCTCCAGGACCCCTCCTGCAAATAAAAAAAACACCATAAAAACCTCTAAACATCTCAGGTGAAATAAAAAGAGGGCGGAACCACTTACCGGGACCTCCTCCTGACCAAAGACTGCCGCGACAGCCTCCCTCGAAAATACATCAGCCATCGGATCCACCTCCATCGCTGCCGCCGGGGCATCTCTCGCGCTCAGCAGAGTAGATAAGTAAAGCTCACGGCACCCGGCGTGAACCCACACCGCTCTACCAACGAACCGACGAGACAAGTCCCGACGAACGACCGATAGGGGCACGGTCCGCACCGCGAACATAGAAACGGGGATCTCACCCGGCGTCCAATGTGCGTCACTAACTCCGGTGATGCCTCGGTCCCCCAAATACCACGCCCGCACGCAGGGGCCGGTGAGCACACACTGCTGCTCCTGGATCATAGATACATACGTATAATCGGGACCGAAGTCGAGGTCGTCCCACATGAACTTAATCTAAAAAATGCACAAGGAGAAAATCAGAAAGGCTCAAACAAGAATCGAGCACGACTAGGCAGCATCTACCTGTCTGAGGGTCAGCGAGTCGATCCAATCTAGGAGTCGCGGCACTGTCCGCCTCCTCTCGGCACTCAGGTTGAAATCTCTCTAACGGGTCATGAGAGGTGGCCTCGGTACTCTCGGTCGAGGTCGAGACCGGCTGGGAAGAATATGCCTCTCATACGCCCACACCTGCGGTAGAAACAAGGATTAGGAGTGTGAAAAACGCAAAGAAGATAAGACGGGCCAGTCAAGAAGGCGTCGCGTACCAGCAAAGCGAAGGTGTAACCACCGAAATCCTTGCGCTTCCGGCAAGTCAGATCCAAAAACTTGTAGAGAAAGGCTAAGCCTGCCCCCGCCCAATCATAGGAAGCCGCCGCATCCAGATCGCTGAGTGCCTGAATGAGACCCACGTGTACCTTCCCGCCCTTCGTGCGGAAAATCGTCTCACTCAGAGTATATACCAAGAAGCTACGAACCGCCAAGTCGGTATCGTCGGTCTCA
Organism: Euphorbia lathyris; assembly: GCF_963576675.1. Classification (NCBI taxonomy): domain Eukaryota; kingdom Viridiplantae; phylum Streptophyta; class Magnoliopsida; order Malpighiales; family Euphorbiaceae; genus Euphorbia; species Euphorbia lathyris. The sequence continues at coordinate 34,671,533 of NC_088917.1, read as the reverse complement.
CAAAAATCTCGCCGACTCAAAAGGCTCGCGGTGGAAATAAACTTCGCCGGAGTAGATTTGGCGTATGGGCGAACCCCCGATCCAATCAAGGCAGCGAGCCTAGCAAGGTCGACCCGTGGTCGCATCATATCGAAATAAAAGGGAACGGGAGTGCTGCTCCCTCGCAACCCTGTCAGTAGTGAAAAATCTCTGGGCGAGATGGTCATCTCCCCGAAAGAAAGGTGGAAAGTGTGGGTCGAGTCAACCCACCGCTCACATAAGGCGCGTAAGCCAAAGCGGTCGCATACCCCGTTGGTGCGGGGCAACGCTGCAATAAAAGGCTCGAAGCCCAACTCGCGCACGCGGGCTCTCGCCGCGGCGCCCAGCCTAGCATACCACGAGTGAATCTCGGCGGTGGTCCCAGAAATCTCAATAAACTAGAAAGAACAAGACAAGAAAATTTAAATACAGTTCCTAAAGCATGCAATTAATGAGGACGCGTTAAGACTAGGCATTCTTTCAATATCTAACCTAGAGACATCCGGTCAGTTAGGACCAACTTTCTGTAAAAATCTCTCCTTTAGGGTCGTCCATGTAAGGTTTAGTCAATTCTTTAACCCACTCTCGTCTGCATAGACGAGGGGCATAGATTAGGTTTACACTCACATGCATTAGTTAAGTTTGCACTATTCACGTTTTTTTATTCACGTGCATTAGTTAAGTTTTTACTATTCACGTTTTTACTATTCACGTGCATTAGTTAAGTTTTTTACTATTCACATTTTTACTATCCACGTGCATTAGTTAAGTTTTTACTATTCACGTGCATTAGTTAAGTTTTTGCTATTCACGTTTTACTATTCACGTGCACCAGTTAAGTTTTCACTATTCACGTTTTACTATTTACGTGCACTATTCACGTTTTCACTATTCACGTGCATTAGTTAAGTTTTACTATTCACATGCATTAGTTAAGTTTTCACTATTCACGTACACTATTCACGTTTTTACTATTCACGTTGTTTTTACTGTTAGCATCCATAAATTCGTAGTGTCACTATTCACATGCATATAACGCGCATTCTCACACAGAAATAAACAAGTGAAGAAATTCATGTTTTCTAGCTAAAGTCCTCTAAGGCAATCTAAAGGTTAGCATGCAAATCATGTTCGGATAGGAATGCTAAAGCCTAGAGTTTGAATCAAATAAAAGTGAGAAATCACTTACCTCGTTGCAGCGTGTCCGGCTCAGATGCGTTGTAGGGTCGTGGAAGGGATCCACTCTATCTAGGTTTACGTAAACCTCGTCCATGCCTCTAGTGCCATCTCGTTCATCTAAATCCATCCCGAGAATAATCCAAAATCAAAGTCTAGGGAGAGAAAGAAGAAAGAGAAGGTGTGGGGTTGAAATGAAACCCCACCACCTTATATAGGAAGAGGGAATGACATTCTCGTAAATAGTGAAAAAAAGTACGATGTGACATAAAGGTAAAAAGTAAATAATTAATTACTAGGTGCACAGACCTCCAATTTGCCGTCCGTTTCATCCTGCATTTCTCCCAGACAGCAACCAATACTGTCAAGATATGAACTCCAGACAACATCCAATTTTTACAGAACAGTGACACCAGTCAAAATACAGACAACAGTCAACAGAAAAATAATCATTAATCCATATCATTCCAGACCAAAACACGTTCCCATTAAACCTCCAGGACACTAGCTCCAGTGAGAAAATACAGACAATAGTGTTTTAAAAGAATTCAGAATCGTTAGAAAGAACCTTTTTGCCCTTGAGCCATCTTACCTACGGTTCACGACCGAGGTAGCTTTTTAGCCATCTTACCTACAGTTCACGACCGAGGTAGCTTTTTAGCCATCTTACCTACGGTTCACGACCGGGGTAGCTTTTTAGCCATCTTACCTACGGTTCACGACCGAGGTAGCTTTTTAGCCATCTTACCTACGGTTCACGACCGAGGTAGCTTTTTAGCCATCTTACCTATGGTTCACGACCGAGGTAGCTTTTTAGCCATCTTACCTACGGTTCACGACCGAGGTAGCTTTTTAGCCATCTTACCTACGGTTCACGACCGAGGTAGCTTTTTAGCCATCTTACCTACGATTCACGACCGAGGTTGCTTTTGCGCCATTCTTACCCATAGTCAACGTACGCTAGATTCCGAGAGAAAAACATCCACCGACGGCCGATTCAGAGACGAGGATGGAAAGAATCGGAGAACGACACCGGAACGCGCAGCGCAAAGGTCAGGTATGCTCCCTCCTACTCTTTACGTGTCTTTTACTTTTATATGTTTTACATTGCATGTGTTACGTTAGCAAAAAACGTTTTCAAAACACACACATCACTGTCAAAATAGAAAGTAGGGGCAACTGTAGACACTGAGTCGGAGGACCTGTGACGAAAACCTGAAAACAAGACGGTTGAAGCGATTGATTCCGGAAGTTTCGAAAAAAATAAAATAAATAAGTTACAGTGGGTCGCTGTTGTGATGTGCATAGTGCGAGTGCTTAGCGGCAGCCGACGCACGTTCGACGACAGTCGGACACCCGCTCGATGACGCAAAGCGCGCGCTCGACGCTCGTCGGACGCACGCGTCCAACCACGAATAGCACGCGCTTGACGTCCGAGTAATGCACGAGCTTGGAAACGCGAGGCGCGCGCTCATCGACCACGGGGCGTGTGCGCCCGGCAGCGCGAAACACACGTTCGGCGGTCACAATACGTGGGCGCCCGACGGCGCGGAACGCAAGCCCGGCAGTCACGACACGTGGACGCCCGACGGCGCGGAACATGAACTCGACGGCCGCGGGGCATGCGCGCCCGACGGTGCGAGACGCGCCCCGGCGGCCGTTGGGCGAGCGTCCAACCGCGTCGGGCGGATGCCCAACCTCGCGTTGGGCGCTCGCCCAACAATCGTTGGGCGATCGCCCAACAATCGTTGGGCGGCCGCCCAACAATGTTGGGCGGTAGCCCAACGCAATGTTGGGCGGCCGCCCAACATGCCTTGGGCGGCCGCCCAACCCCCTTGGGCGACGCCCAATTCTCTTCGGGCGTCGCCCATTCCGTCGGGGATCCGTTTGCCTATAAAAGGTACGGATCCCCATGCATTTGGGGGGGAGGAAGGAGTAGGAATTTTTGGAGCTTTCTCACTCTAAACATTTTTAGAGAGAGAAAGTCAATTTTTTGGAGGAAATATTTTTTTCCCAAAGAAATCCAAATTTTCCAAAGTTAAATTTTTACTAAAAAAAACACAAAAAACCGAAAAATCACGACTCGCGGAATCAATCGGCTTCGACTGTCAGATACCGAATTTAAGGTATTATCCGAGGACTAGACTCTTTTATTTTATTTAATTTATTCATTTCCTTTATTTATTTTTATGTTATAGTTTTTTATTTATTTAGTTATTCTTTTATTTTATCACGTTTTATTTAATTTGGCATATTTATTTAATTTTCGTCTCGTGTTGAATAAAATTCGGTTTTGCTTTAAAATAAAAAACCTCGTTTTGTATCCCAATACGAACCGTGATCCGATAAAAAGGTAGTTCGGGTGTTAAAAACGTTGTAATTATAAGTTTTAATTTAAAAGAATTTCCGAATAATGTTTTAAAATAAAAACGTCGTTTTAGGAACTTCCGTTATTGACTATGATCCATTTTTGGTAGTTCGGAAATCCGAAACGATTGAATTAGACTTAATTTAAAGCTTTTAAATAAATCTGGAAACAGTTGGAGTAGTTCTGTAATTTTCCGTTTCTATCACTAATTGCTGTTTACCGACGGATTTTCCGTCGGTAAATCTGCCAGAATGTAAAAAATGCTGTTTTAGTCCCTCTTTCTCAACTTTTAAGTTTTTGATCCTTGGTATACATATATATAGTTATGTAATATATATTTTTAAGCTATTTTTAAATACTTTGTACATATATTTACTTAATGTCTTCATATGTCTTTTCTTTCATCAATTTGGTTTTATAAACTATATTTTATATATGCTCTATTTAATTCATTTAAACCATATTGGATATTATTTTAGAAGATTATTCATTTGGGCATTTTGGGTAATTAATTAGAAGGTGTTTTGAGGATGATTAGGAGTCATTTTGATATTAAGGTATATTTGGGAGGGTTATTTCTTATATACTTATTATGATAGTTATTTTAGGGGGTATAATGTTTATTTTCAATTAATTTAACTTAATAAAATATATGTGTATATATAGATTTTTCTCCTCATTTCATTTAAGCTAAATATTAATTTCTTATTTATAACTTATTTCCTTTTTTGGCTTTTGATTAGAATGGCAAGTTATTATACTTATTAAATACTTTCATCACTATTTTCATTCATCAAAGTTCATTATTTTCTCTATATTGTTTTAAGGCAAAAAGCATCCTGAGGCCCCTGATCTTTCATTGTTTGGTGCATTAAGCCCTCGATCTTTTATTTAGACACATTGAGTCCATGATCTTTCACCATTTGGTGCATTAAGCCCTCGATCTTTCATTTAGACACATTGAGCCATTGATCTTTCATATATGAGTGTATTAGGTCCTTCCATAAATCAATTAATATATAGGTTTATTAAGGGCATGTTTGGTTAGGTTTATATAATTGCAGCGTTTCGCATTTTCTCTGGACACTGCAACATTTTGGAGCTTTTCACGAAAAGCTCTTTTCATGAACAGTTGTTTGTAGTTACTTGTTATTGATAAAACTACCCTTCTTATTTCCACCAAATGTGCTTCAATTTTAACATTATTTTTATTTTTAGAACATAATTATCGAAAAACAAGGTTTTATTGTGTTCAATAAATTTTTTATTTTTTATTTAAATTATTTTTATTAATTTGTATAATATATTTTTTATTTTAGAATTTGTTATTTTTAGAACATCATTTGTTGTCACACCAAACATGCCCTTAATAAATCTATATATTAATTGATTTAATAAAGGACCTAATACACCCATATATGAAAGATCAAGGGCTCAATGTGTCTAAATGAAAGATCGAGGGCTTAATGCACCAAATAGTGAAAGATCAGGGGCTCAATGTGTCTAAATAAAAGATCGAGGGCTTAATGCACCAAATAATGAAAGATCAGGGGCCTCAGGATGCTTTTTGCCTTGTTTTAATTACTTATTTTGTCACATATGTATATGTATATATATATCTTTCTCATTTTCTTCTCAAAATTCTTATATGTATATATATATTATTTGGGGAAAATGTTTTGATTGATTGAGTTTGAGATTCAATTTATTATTTATTGTAATTATGACAAGTGGAGAATCCATTAAGGAAAAGGGGAAAATAAATCACAAAAAGAGTTTTCAATTTAATTATTTAAACTAATGAATTTTTACAGGTTCCTAATGTAAATAAATAGTGTTTTCTTGACATTTCAAAAATCGTTCCTCAAAACACCACGTTTTAAAACCTTAGTCCGTTCCAACGACGGATTAAGCGAACATTGTAATTAAAATCGTTTTCTTCGTGAATAATAGAGTTTTGGATCGTTTTCTTAAAGGATTTGTACAAAATAAAATTGACTTGTATGTTTAATCATGTTTTCCTATTAAAAGGTTTTTATCCCAACGTTTTCAAACACTCGAGTCGTTCCAACGGCGATTCGGGTGAACTTCATCAAACGGGGTTTTGAAACGCACCTAAATCGTTCCAACGGCGATTAAGGTGCGAACCATGTAAATAAACTCGTTTTTGGGAAATAAGTTAGCATAGAATAAACATACAACATGACATTTAAATAAAGTTGTAAATAAATCACTTCTTTCTTCCCCCTTCTCTGTGTATGTATAATATAAATGGGTGATTCTTTACTAATATGGCTTTCCAATAATATATGCTCAAAACGGTTTCTGAAAAGAGAAAGAAAATGTTTCAAATGAATTTTAAACTTAAAGAAGTATACGATTAGTCCGTTATCGCCTAACATGCTGAGTGGGAGGCCGGTGGTTCATAACCGGGCGATGTCGGGGTGCCTAGTAGCCTTTCTCCGGAAAGGAGCTAGCCTTCTCGGCTCGTATCTAAGTTTCCCGAACCCACACCGGTCTCCCGCAAGGGATCGGTGTTCATTTTCCCATTCGTGGGTGGCGACTCTTCCATATCTCCGAGCTCCGGTCCTGCCGAGCAGCTTGATTCCACGATTGGTTGCTTTCGGCGCCAATCACCGCTTACGTCGCCATGAGGTGTCCACCCCCCGGTCCGCCCGGGAGATTAGGCCGCGGCACCTCGTCTAACAGTGCACTTATGGCCAAACTGCAAGAAAAGTTGGGTGTTGCTAAAGGTTATTAGATTAGCCAAAATGCAAGACTCCATCAGTTGTGTTACTAGGCATCACACTATTCATAGATGTCCTCAGAAGAGGAATGTATCGCCAGAATACCGGAGGGAACCTATATAGAGAAGAGTTAGAGAAAAACAACAGACACGTTGTAAGGTGATGTATGTCAATATGTGCTATAAATGTTATCATAAAAGGTTTTGCAGCCTCTTGATTTTGTAATGTTGTGCTATTATATTGGGCTTATTCTTGTTAATATATCTTTGCAGGTCCAAGAGCGTAAATGAGCGGGTTCGAATGAAAAAGAGCGCATTTTGGGCAAAAAGAAGATGGACGGAGGCAGCTTGTGCATGGAGGGGACAAAGAAACACGATGACTTGTAATAGGCGTGGCGGCACCGTATAGGGATGCCACATGTTTTTACTCTTTGCAGAATATTAATGCAGCATAATTTCTTTGCTTAAGGGCAAAGTTTTACCTTTTTAAGGTGGTTTATATAAAGGATAATATTTGATCATTTAGGACACACCATTATATACCTCATATCTTTCACAATTATATTCACTAGATTTTTTAATATAGTTTACTTTCTGCCATTGTTGCTCGCCGGAGCTTTTAGCTTTTCTTTATATTTTGCTTGATATGGGTTTGTGCGATCTTCTTGCTCTTTGTGATCTCACCATTATGAAGGAGTAGATCAATCAACATGGATAAGCATGGAAAGGCACAACTGGGTAAGACTTAAATCTATTTCTATTTACTAGTATTCTTAGGCCTGTGCATGCAGCATGTGTTATATGGCCATTAGCACTATTTGTTTGTTAATGATTGCTTTGAGAAAAAGGATGATAACATCGAGATATTATTTACGGGATCTAAAAGGATATTTACCAAAACGACTGCGTATTCGGACGATCAGGAAAGCTATGGCGTATCGAGCAAGCCATCAAAGTGGCGGATCACATAGATTCCTCCACACGCTATCCGTAGTCAAACCTACGGGAGACTCGCCATCATGCCTCAATCCGCCCATCGAACGGTTGAGCCGATTCTCAATAAAGGCAATTAATAACCCATTAATGAGCTAACAGTCATACTTGAATAAGATCAGTAACCACCATTAATGAGGCATTAATGGAGGCTTTCTAGTTACAGGGAGTTACGATTACATGACTATAAACAGCTTCCATCCCAAGCTATTGAGGTACACATTCACGCTCTCTTGAACCCTACTTTGTCATTACGGTTTATTCTTCTACTATATACTGACTTTGGCATCGGAGCTTCCCCCTGTAGAACCCAACGACGCCCCCCGCAGGGAAGGATTCCGATCAAGAATTCAACACCAGTCATCAATTGGTGCGGTGAGCGTGGAGGTCCTAATCTAAAAAGGACTCAGTTCACAACCCAAACATCGCAAGTGGGGGATCTAACCCCTCAACCGGAACTACAATACCAACCATACCACCATCAGTTAATCCTCCTATAAACGCTGGCCGCGTTGATCCTGATGCGCCAACCGTCCATGACGAAAGGGACATGTCGCCAGAATCCTTCTGGGAGATTTGCGCAAGTGCCGTAGGGAGAGAGCATTGACCAATTATGGAGGATCGATTGAGGGCATATCTAGAGAACCAGGATGTGGGTGGAGCCATGACAAGGGCTCTTCCCACGCTGAATCGTCGTCGCCCGCCAAGACCGACCATATCATAATGGCAAGGTGCCTATTATAGACCCGGTGCTTTCCGTGATTCGTCATTTTTGCTCTCTCAACCTGTGGATTCAACGATCGTTAATCCGGAGCTCGCTAGTGATATACCAATAAACCGAAGGTTATTTTCTGACATACCAGAGGGTAGCCGTAGGAATGATCAAGCTCCCTTGAGGAACACGACAAACCCGGGAATTACGATCGGCGGACCACGAGCTCCTCTAGTGCAAACTGGAATGCCAGCGGATCAGGGACAAAATAACACAGTGACGGATCAACCGGAAGGCGGACGTGATTGTCACGAACATAGGAGATGAACCAGATCACATAGGAAAGAACGATCCAAATCCCGTTCTCATCATAGACGCCGAACTAGATTCTCACGGCGTGGAAGATCGCCCCCACCTCCAAAGCGAAGGGAGAATGAACCCCGACCTGGGTCACCTCACCAAGTCCTTCAACACCCGCCACCAAATCAAGAAGGAGGTGGACGGTCTCCACCAAAGGGGCATGGCGGCGGCGGAAGAAGGTCACCATCTAAACCTTCGTTAGAATCCAGCTCCTCTTCCTCACAGCGAAGCAGGTCTCATAGTAGGAGACGCCCAAGAAGGGATCGAGGTTCTATAGCGGATTAGATCAGGGCTGAGATACGCAAACAGAACGAGGAGAATGCTAGGCATAATCCGTTCGCCAACCGAGAATCGCCCTTCACTGCGTGGATTGAAGCTGAGGAAACTGACAGGCATTTTAAGATCCCGAACATGCCAGCCTACTCCGGCGAGGATAATCCTGAAGCTCATACAAGGAAGTATCGTATGTTGCTTCGACTTAACCGAGCAAGTGAAGCAGTGTTGTGCTGGATGTTTATCACCACGCTAAAAGGTCTAGCATACGATTGGTTCCAATCTTTCCCCCCGGGATCGATAGACAGCTGGGATCAGTTGAGTAAGGAATTTTGCGCAAAGTTTATAGGATGCATCCCGCCAGTGATTAAATCGCGAAAGCTCTTCGAGCTGAAGCAAAAAGAAAATGAGTCTCTTCGGGAGTATGTCGACAAATTCAATAAGTTATGCATCTGCGTGGTGGATGTGGATCTCTCCATGGCAGTTGAAGCAGTCGTAAAAAATACAACTTGCAAGAGCTTGCAGGTGGATCTCATCAGAAATAAACCAAAGACTATGGCGGAGCTGATGGAAAGGTGTAAGGATTTCATGGAAGTTGATGATATCCGTAGAGAGTCGGTGTCTCCTCAAAAAAGAGGGAAGGGCGAATCCCGAAAGCGGGATAAGAAAAAAGAAAAGCTCTTTGACTCATCCTCCCGAAATAGGCAAAGAGGCTCTAGGAATAAATCAGCATATACGCCATCGTTTACGCTGTTAAACGCCTCTAAAAGTGAAGTGCTAATGTGGATAGAGAACAGCCAGCACAAACGGAGCGTTTCATACTCCGAACCAAAAGGGGGAGAGTACACCAATACGGGGAGAAACCCCAAGAATTATTGCAAGTACCACAGGAGGAACGGTCATGAAACAGATGCATGCTGGTAGCTGACTAGGGAGATTGAAAGGCTTATTGAGAGAGGAAAACTCGGCAGGTTCGTCCAGAGCGACAAGAAAGGAGATGGCGATAAAACAAGAGATGAGCCAAAGAAGAAGGCTAAGGGGGTCATTAATGTCATCGCTCGCGGACTAGGGTACCAACCTACAGTAAAGAAAGCAAAAACTATCGCTCTAGATAGAGCATCACTCAATCGCCCCTTTGCAGATGTTGGCCCAGCGATCCCCCCACATGCAGATGCTCTCGTCATCACTATGATGGTGGAAGGATGGGAAATGAAGAGAGTAATGATAGACACTGGCAGTTCGTGCAATGTCATCACTAGAGGAGTATTCGCCAAGCTCAAGGTTGATCCTATTCAAATAGAGACCACCATCATAGATATCCTGGGAGCAACAGGTCACACAATCCAGACAAAAGGACAAGTGACGCTGGAATGCAAATTAGTAGATGAAGATCAGGTATGGATGGGAGATCTAGAGTTCTCCATCATAGACGGTCAATTGGCATACAACATCATCTTAGGGTGGCCTTTTATCTCAGAGGTGTCGGCTCTCATATCGATACGCCATTTGACGATGTACATCCCTACTACCAAGGGAGGAGTGATGATCAAGGGGAACCAGAAGGTTGCTCAGGAGACATACTCTGCATCCTTATCGATTCGCCCTCAGTCCAAGGATGACGAAGAAGATGAGCTTATTACGACGGCCCTTGGAGATACAGAAATGTTCCTCATTGCAGATGGTAAGCAGGTACGGATCGCCAAAGGGTTAAGAGTTGAGATTAAGAAGGATGTTACAAAAGTTCTCCTTGAATCAAAAGACGTGTTCGCATGGAAGGATGAGATCCTCATAGGGGTCAGTCCAGATGTGATCACTCATAAGCTCAATATCGCCAAAGACGCAGTTCCTGTGGCTCAGAAGAGAAGGAATCATGGGCCAGAAAGACATAAAGTGATAGAGGAAGAGATATCTAAACTGAAGAAGGCGGACGCCATCGAGGAAGTTATTTATATGCAATGGCTGGCGAATGTGGTCCTAGTTAAAAAGGCAGGCGGATCATACCGCATGTGTATCGATTTCACGGACCTTAATAAGGCTTGTCCCAAAGACAACTACCTTTTGCCTTGCATTGATATCCTAGTTGACGGAACCGCAAGATATGCAGTATATTCCTTCATAGATGTGAAGTCGAGCTGTCACCAGATCCTTATGGAGCCATCAGATAGGATCAAAACTTCCTTTGTAACTCACCAGGCGACTTATTGCTTCAAGGTCATGCCTTTTGGGCTTAAGAATGCTGGAGCTACTTACCAGCGGATGATGAACAAGATATTCGAAGGAAGGAAGGGTGACAACTTCTCAGTTTACGTGGATGACATGATCATTAAGAGCACCACCATGGAGAGGCACGCAGAGGACATAAAGAAGTCTTAGGAGTCCTTCGCGATCACAACATCAAGCTAAATCCTAAGAAGTGTACTTTTGGGGCAACTTATGGAAAATTCATGGGATACATGATCAGCCAGAAAGGGGTAGGTCCCAATCCAGATAAAATCAAAGCTGTACTGGACATGAAGGCGCCGCAAAATGTCAGAGAGGTGCAACGCCTTAATGGGCGGATCATAGCACTTGGTCGATTCATCTCACGTTCTGCTCATAGATTCCAACCCTTTTATGAAGTGATCAAAAAACAAAAAGCATTCGAGTGGAATGAAGATTGCAAGCGAGCCTTCGAAGGGATCAAACACTTCCTCTCGGAACCACCTCTGATGAGCAGACCTTTGGAAGGTGAGAATCTGTACATGTATGTTTCTGTTACTGATAAAGCATTTTGTACAGTCATGATAAGGGAAGAAGATGGCCAACAATATCCGATTTACTATGTAAGCAAAGTCCTAAAAGATGTCGAAACTCGGTATTCAAGATTAGATAAGATGGCATTGGCTGTGGTCACCACTTCTATTCACCTGAGACCCTATTTCCAAGCACACATAGTCATCGTTCGCACCAACATACCCATGAGGAAGGTATTACAAAAGCCAGAAACTTCAGGGAGGTTGATGGAATGGGCGATCCGTCTGGGCGAATTCGATGTTCGTTATGAAGGCAGATTCGCCTTGAAAAGCCAGGTCTTAGCAGACTTTGTGAACAAATTCACCGAAGAGGGCGTAAACCTTCCTAAGGCAAAAGTGGAGGAATGGGCGATGTATACTGATGGCGCTTCTTCAGCAGAAGGTGCAGGGATATGCGTGGTAATCAAGGGGCCTCACTACATCAAGTTACATTATGCTGCAAAGTTAGAGTTCCCCACAACAAATAATGTCGCAGAATACGAAGCCTTGATATTGGGGCTACGCCTGCTAAAAGAGATTACGCTAGAGCGAGTTGTGATCTATAGCGACTCTAAGCTAATGGTCAACCAGGTGATCAAAAACTTTGACATAAAAGATGAAACTCTGGTCAAATATGTAGAGGAGGTCAAAAAGCTGTTAAACCATCTAGAAACCAAAGAAACCAAATGGCACCTGGTTCATGTGCTGCGAGGATCAAACACGGAAGCGGATCACCTGACTAAACTGGCTTCAAGCAAAGATTAGTGGATGGACCTACAATGTCCATTCGAAGTAAAAACTAGACCGGCATTCGCCCCAGAAGTCGTAGCTTTCCTTACATCCGCCATTGGAGATCGCCGATCCAGCAGTATCTCACAGACGGAACTTTGCCTCAAGACAAAGAGGAAGCCAGACTGGCGGTAAGAAAAGCGGCATACTTCTCCATAATTAATGGTCAGCTATACATGAAGTCTTTTGGACACCCCTGGTTGAAGTGCGTTGCGATGGAAGAGGGACAGGAAATCCTCAAGGAGTTACACGAAGGTGCTTGCGGAGCCCGTGAAGCATCCGCCTCTATTCTGAAAAAGTCCAGGTTATCTGGATTTTATTGGCCTACGGTGGAACTCGATGCTCAGAAGCTGGTAGAGACCTGTCATAATTGCCAAGTCCATGCAAACGAGTCCCACACGGCTAAGCACCTACAAAAGCCCATTATCGAAGGACGACCTTTTGCCATCTGGGGAATCGACATTGTCGGTCCTTTTCCTCCTACCAAGAGACAAAGAAAATATGTGATAGTAGCTGTGGATCACTTTACGAAGTGGGTAGATGCCGAAGCTGTCTCCTCCATAAACGCAGATTAGATGGTCGAGTTTGTAAGGGATAATATCGTCGGAAGATTCAGAGTCCCTCACACAATTATCACTGACAATGGGACGCAATTCAATTATGGAGAGTTCAGAACATTCTGCGAAAGTCAAGGCATCCAAAACAGGTTCGCCTCAGTTTACTACCCCCAATCTAATGGGATGACTGAAGTTACAAACCGAACAATCGTCAAAGGCATAAAAAAGAGATTGGGGGAGTATAACAAAAAGTGGGCGGATCAGCTAATGAATGTCCTATGGGCATACAGAACCACTCCTCGGACAACAACAGGTGAATCACCGTTCGCCCTCTTCTATGGCGTAGAAGCTGTGATCCCCATAGAGATTCAGGTCCCTAGCGACAGAGTTTTATTCTATTGCGAAGACAAGAACGACCAAAGGTTGAGGGAAAGTCTCGACCAATTGGAAGCGAAAAGGGAAAAAGCGTATGCACGAATGGCCGCCTACAAACAACGGATTGCAGCCTATCATGACAAACACGTTAAGCTTGTAGATTTGAATCCAAGAGATCTAGTACTCCGAAAGGCAGAAAATTCAATCCACGGAGGGCAAAGGAAAGTTGGGAATCACATGGATGGGACCATACAAGATAGTCGCCAAAATTGGACCCGCCACTTTCAAAATTCAAGATATGGAGGGGAACACACTGCCACGGACGTGGAATATTCAGAACCTCCGCAAGTATCTCACCAGAGAGTAAAATGTAACCAAGGTCTTGAGTACTCTTTTTCCTTTAGTAAGGTTTTATCCCATGTGGTTTTTCTTATTAAATGTTTTAATGAGGCTCACACATAAGACCAATTTGCTGTAATAAGGCGAATCGCCATTCAATAAAGAGAAATTTTCATCTTGTAAATTGTTTCTTAAGTATCTTCTTGCAGCAATATAAATATTCCAGATTCAAAAAAGGGGAGGCAACAAAAGCATTCCCATGGTAGAATAAATGCCGTCATGACTACCTTCTCCTCAAAGATAGGAGAACAATAATCTCAGCGCCGGATCGATTTACCTCAAAGATAGGAAATAATTGATCACCGCCAGAGATAGGGTTAAAACATTTCTCAGACGTGAGATCTTTACATCCTCAAGTACTCTTCCCAAAGAAGAGTTTCAAGACCTGGCGGCGGATCGATTCACCTCAAAGATAGGAAGCAAATCGATCGCTTAAGGCAGCTTAACTTCCTCAAAAGGAATAAAAAGCTTCAAAGCCTTAAAAAAGGCTCACCTTTCAAGGTACGGTTGGCCACCTACCTTGAACCAGCAAAATAAAGTCCTAAATATAAGAAATTTACTTGCTAAACGATATAAAGCATATAAGGTTGAAATTAAAAGCCAAAAAGCTTGCAAAAATTTTACTTAGTTACAACAAAATTAAATGTTCACAGCATTATCCTCTTGGGATTCTTTCTCGAGAGACACGTCCTTCAAAGGGACCTCCTTCTCCATCTTTTCTTTCAGATCACGGATCTCATCGCCCTTCTTCTGATTAAGTGCAATGGCAGCAGTCGCGTTAGCATTGGCCACTGTTACCTCATTCTCCAGCCTCCAGATAGTAGCCTTATCCGCGACTCAATGAAGAAGATCCGCCTCCATTGCACGCATATGAGCATAGGCCTGACAAGATAAAAAGACCGTTTAGGAAACAAAGTCTCCCTCATGGAGATCACTCTTTCATCCAAAAATGTAAAATAAGAAGAGAAAAGCTTACTGAAAGGAGATCCCTTTTCCCCATCTTGGCATGATCAGACCCCGAGAACTTAGTCTGGTTCTCATGAACCTCTCCAAACTGGCCAATGGCTTTATCCAAGTCATTCACAACCGCCTCGTTCCTCAGGGACCCTTTGGTACCATACTTGGAGAGCCAGTATTTCCCCAGGTCAGGTTTGATCACCTGTCCAAGCAAACAATCAGGATCTATAAAGCCAAGAAACAAAAAAAGTAAGACGGTCGTACCTGCTCTTGGTTGGGACTCAGCCAGTCCATCCTAGGCTTCCTGGCTTTCAAGGCATCCGCCAGCAATTTCTCTCCACCAGCAGTGGCTGATCTCCTCTTCTTACTAGGGGGATCCACGACACCCTCCAAAAGGCGTTTCTCATCCCTCTTACTGGGATTCTCCATCTGCGCATCTTTCTGGGCCTCCAGCTCCATCTGTTTTTTACGCTTCTCTACAAGGGCGCGACTGGCTTCAGACAAACCCCTGACAAGGGAACAACAAAATAATCAAGGTTCAAGGAAGGAACAAATGTACCTTCATCAAGCTGAGTAAACTTCACGTAAGTAATCTTGTCCCCCACGCGGCGGAGCAGGGGAATGTCATTCATCATGAATTCCAAAGCATCGGCGTACGTGCAAGCATCCGTTTTGATGCTCTTCATGAGATCCGCCACTTTTTCATCACTGTCAGTCAATATACGCAAGTCCCCAGCCATATGTTGAGGTTTAGCGTTCCAGTTTAATGGGAATCCAAGAGATTCGCTCTTTTCCACTTTGACAAAGAAAAACTTTTCATCCCAGAGATGGACGTTCGACATCTTATCACTAAAAGGCGAATAACCCTTGAATTTGACAAAGGTGACGAAGGATTCATTTTGACGCTTCGAAGGTTTATGAAGAGATCGGAAGATGCGGGGAGTACAGGTTACCCCCAGATTCGAAGCTAAAAAACAATCTAGAGAAATGTCCAACCAGCCATTTGGATGTAGCTGGAAGACGGTAATCCCAAAGAACTCCAAAATATCTGCCATCATCCTGGGAAGAGGAAGGCAGAATCCCCTCTCCACATGACTCCTATATACTGAAAAGTATCCCATAGGGGCACAGGCAGGTCGCTAATGAGCAGCCGCCAATTCGGTCTCATAGTTCTTAATCCACGGATAACGATTCGCCAAATCGGCAAGATCCGCAGCACTCATACGAGACGGAGTAATCTCCGCACGAGGCTTCTTTTTTCTAATCGGAGTTGAAGGGGAAGCCTCTATTCCGAAAAAAGTCCTAGGGTTTATCGTCGGAACAGTATGATCTACAGTGGTGGAAAGGTTCTGGGTTTCAATTAAACAGGGGTGGCGATTCCTACGCTCCCTCACCGTATTGCGTAACTCAGATAAATCGCAACTAGGGGTACTCTCGGAGGAATTAGAGCTCTCGGAAGAAGTCCAACTAAACAAAGGCTCGGAGGAAGTGGTTAAATCGAAAAGTTCAGTAGTAGAACCAGAGGAGGAACTCATAAAACCCCAGATGACAACAAGAACAGGGCGAGAAGGTTAACTTACATGGAAAATCGGAAGCTTCAAAGATTCTTGACACATGAAAATCTCTGGAAAAACGCAAGAAAAAATCGAAGGAAATTTAGTAAATGAGAAAGAAAGAGAAAGGAAGAGCTTGAAAAGGAGCCGTCGCTTACCTCGAGCAGGGTGTCCAGGACATCTGTCACGCGGTGGATGGTCTAGAACAGAGCAATAATAAATGCGACAGCTCTTGACGGCACGCCAGGAAGTTCAAAAGCCCTAAAGGACTTTGATGTCACTTTGGGGGGACTTCTGATAACATCGAGATATTATTTACGGGATCTAAAAGGATATTTACCAGAACGACTGCGTATTCGGACAATCAGGAAAGCTATGGCGTATCGAGCAAGCCATCAAAGTGGCGGATCACATAGATTCCTCCACACGCTATCCGTAGTCAAACCTACGGGAGACTCGCCATCATGCCTCGATCCGCCCGTCGAACGGTTGAGCCGATTCTCAATAAAGGCAATTAATAACCCATTAATGAGCTATCGGTCATACTTGAATAAGATCAGTAACCGCCATTAATGAGGCATTAATGGAGACTTTCTAGTTATAGGGAGTTACGATTACATGACTATAAATAGCTTGCATCCCAAGCTATTGAGGTACACATTCACGCTCTCCTGAACCCTACTTTGTCATTACAGTTTATTCTTCTACTATATACTGACTTTGGCATCGGAGCTTCCCCCCGTCGAACCCAACGACGCCCCCCGCAGGGAAGGATTCCGATCAAGAATTCAGCACTAGTCATCAAAGGATGATCAATATAGAGTCTGACCTAAGTTGTTTAGCATAAAGTTAAATAGAAATACTGTCTTGAAATGCTATATAGATAATAGGTTCTATAAGAGATTATGGATATGTTGTTCATTATGCTTAATCTAGATATTATTGACTATGATGCATAGAGATATGGTTTTAGTTATATAGTCTCAGTTCTTTGACTATAGAGATGTGGGAGGAATAATTGTTGAACAACTTGCTTGAATCCAAATGAAAATACCCAGATAATTGTAGATTACCCAATGCTTTGCATGCCAAGCTTATTCTGTGTGTTTTTATCATAGCAATTTATATAATCTGTAGATATGTGCTGTTTAGATTGTGTGTTTTACTTATATCTGTTAAAATTACTTTTCAATATTCAAAACTCATACAAATTTACCTTTGGTTACCTTTTCTCTCGTAACTTTGAGCTAATATAATTGACTAAAACTATATTTCCCTATGGATTAATACTGACTTCCATTTTATAATATGATTGATGACCTGTGCGTAATAGAGTTATTACCTTGTGCTAAATATTCGCATTAAAAGGGCTAGAGCAATTGCTCTCGGTCGCTCTCTTCCTCCTAGAACGAGTAGTTGAAAAGATTCCTAGAGGGAAGACTACTCCCTCCATGCATGCCATGGAAGGAAATAGACACATCCAACTCTCTATCAAACTAAATGAGGCTGGAAAAAAACTTGAGTTCCCTCTAGATAAAAAATGTCTGAACACATTAAGGTTTCCGGCACACAAGTGGAAACCCTGAAGATACTCAGATGGATCAGAATCCCCACACAGAAAGAATAAAGCTTTAAAAAGCTTACCTGGACCCGGGTCTAGGGAAAGACATTAGCATAGAAGGAAAACAATTGTGACAAAATCCCATAAAGATCAGAAAACAAGACACCAGGACATGTCATCCAATAGCAAAGTGGTTATAGGGTTGTGAAAACAGAACCAATGGCCGAGCTTATCCGTGGGGAGCTAAGAAGTGCTCTCGGTAGCGGAAACATGAATGCTCGAATATCGGAGGTCACATTAGTTCCTTGCTCTACACACGCATCTTGTGAGGGCTGATGCCTCGAGGGTACAAATACCTCTCCTAAGGGAAATACATAGTAATTAAAAATAATTGAGCCTGCTTGCAAGCTTTCGAGTTGAACCTAAGAAAGCTCGGATTCCGCTCGTTAGTGCTAGAGCCGATCCCGAACTCGAGTCGAACCCTATCGAGCCGAGCTTTGATCGAGCTTTTACCGAGCCGAGCTCGAATAGTTTGCGAACTACCAAGACTCGTTTACATCCCTACTCTGGATAGCTCAAAGAAACACTCCAAGGGAGAAATAAATAGAGATCACGGGAGGCAGAAGGAATAACTAGAGCGAAATCAAATAATTAGAAATCTAAATCAACATATCAATAACATCTTTGTTATTTTTGTAGTGTCACTACAAAAAAAATGGGTCTATTACGACACATTTTTAGCAACGCATTTTTTTAAATTTAGCCACACTTTTGTATTTTCGTCGGCTTTTGTTGTTACTTAACGACGCTTTATATTATTTGATGCCATTTTTAAAATATTAACTACGCTTTTAAGATAAGCATCGACAATTTTTTAAAGTTAAAGACGGTTTAGAATTTGCGTCGTAAAAACGTATCCTAATATTTTTTTTATTATGCCCGTAATTAAAAATGCAACTACACTTTTTAATTTGTGTCGTCTTCTATAATCATATAACGACTCTCTTATTTTTTTGTTTGGTATTTTTAAAAACTTAACTACACAATTGGAAAAAAAAACATTGGTATTTTTGTCAAGTTAAAAACGGTTTAAATTTTGTACCGATAAAAAGTGTCCCCATTTTTTTTTTATTGTAAACACATTTTTTACTTATGCACTCATGTTTTTTTATTTGTGTCGATTTTTATTATTATTTAATGATGCTCTTAATTTTTTTATTGGTATTTTTAAATATTTAAATACATATTTGTAAAATAATATCTACATTTTTTTAAGTTAAAAACGATTTATAGATTTTATATTGTAAAAGGTATTTCAATAATTTTTTTTTTATTTGAATACACTTTTTTTTTGCCTAAATTTTTATTTTGGGATAAGATATCAAAATAGACTTATGGTTTTTGGAAAAACATCAATTTAGGCTCAATGTACAAAATATCATCAATATAGGTTTAACGTTTAAAAAAGAGTATCAATTTAGGCCTCGATAACGGATTGGATACGTGATTCCTATTACTCCGTTTACATTAAGTTTTGATTTCTCCCTCCACGTACAGAGTAATAGGAATCACATGTCAATCCATTATCGAAACCTAAATCGGTATCTCTTTTTAAACATTAAATCTATATTAGTGCTATTTTATACGTAGAGTCTTATTTTGGTACCTTATCCCTTTTGTTTTTAATTATCTTAAATATATTTTTGATATGGCGCAGAGATCCCTCCCTACCTCAAATTCCTAATGTTTTTCATCTACCAAAACTCCACCTCTTGCACGACCTCCACTTTCCTTGGTAACAAGAATTAGCTCGGTCACGATGCTTCTATTTTCATCCTTCTATTTGGTGCACAGCTAGCCTCCTTCGTTGCTTTTTCCTTTTTCCACCTTATGAACACCACGAACAAACTTCAGCAGCATTTAATCACAGTGGAAACTCTGTTCTTCACCCCTCTCCTTTGGTCCAAACACTGAATCAACTGTGTGATACTGATGCTTTCTTGAGCCTCCACAACTCTTGTTATTCATCGCCATGGCCGGAGATGTGACCGGAGCAACAACTTCAGCTGGAGGAGACGCCCTGAGGCGCAGTATGTGTAGCCGAAGACATCTGTCTGGTGGGACATAGAGAACTGCCAGGTTCCCAAGAGCTGCGATCCCCACTTAATCGCTCTGAACATAAGTTCCGCCCTTGTTAAATTGAACTATTATGGCCGGTCTCCATCTCTGTGTACAACGACACTAATCGGATTCCTCAATACGTCCAGCAAGCTCTCTCCAGCACTAGAATAGCCCTTGATCACATCCTTTCCGGTATACCTATATCTCTATCTCTTTATTATTATTATTATTGAATTTAAAATTAGGGTTTTACGTGCTCTCATTTGCATATAAGTTAGCTAATTCGTTTTCGTGGTAAATCTTTACTTCTAAATTAGGAGTTCATCCTCGTATTTAGATGAGAATGAGCAGAGGAGTGATGGAAGTAAAAGTAATAAAGTCAGCATTATGATGATTCAGGTATGGTGAATGAAACTAGTTCTTTTAATTTGTGGTTTATACTTCAAACAGTTGGCTGTTAGTTTCAACTTTCTTCATTTACTGATTAGGCGCTCTGTTTCTGTTTGATAAAATGTCTAGCTTGAAAAGCCATTGTTAAATATAGTTCCGAATCTTTTCCTCAGGTTTTGTTCAACTAATTTTTGGATTCACTGGTTGAGATCACAATACAAGTTCTTTCAGTTTCCCATGTTCCATGTATGTCTTAAGACTTAGTTCTGTTACAATTTATCTAATTCCTCTTTTGCTTGAGGGCTCATTGCATCTAACGTTTAATATAATGTTTTCACCTGTACCTGTTACTCTGGAGTCAGTTGACAGTTTCTTGGCGCAGCTGATTGTGCGTAGAGAACTTGCAGATAATTTTTGTTTCTACCAGCCTCATTAGGATTCACTACTTGGGGTATGGGAATGGGCACGCAATACTTTTAATGTTCGTGCATCTGACAAGCGTGAACACGTATACTGGTGAGTGTAATTTCTTTGGTTTGGTTGTTTATACTTGAAGACGTGAAGTTCTTCAGTGAGTTTTTGAAGATTTCACTAATGACCATTAAATCTGCAGGATCGAGCAACTGGAGAAAGCACAAACAGCTGATCTGGTAGGCTTATTTTTTGAAATATTTCATAAAGCTATTGCACAGGAAATAAAGGAAATATACAATTTTGCTAGCCTTTCTTCCCTCGGGTAGATTTTTCCTAGTTTGTACTTGTTGATTCTGGAAATTAAGGCCCTAGTCAATGCTATTTCTTATACATCTTTTTGGGTTTTGTTAGATTTTCTTTCCAGTATTTTAATTCTAAATCACAAATTTCAGCTTTGGAATGCTTCTCAGTTAGAGATGGTTTACTATGGGAAGATGTATGGTTTTATGCGGTAAGGGCTTCTTAGCTTTCCATCTATATTGTGGTAGCAATTCATTGAAATCTAGGTAGAAATTCCAGTAACTAATATGCTTTGCTCATCCTGTTTCCTTTCTTCTAGTTTAGAGCAGCATAGCTGCATCATGGTCATTTGTCACATGCAGATGGTAATGGAGATTGGTTTTAACTATATTTTCAGCACTTTCACATGTAAGTCATATTCATTTTAGATGGATGATTTCACATCAAATGGACCAATTACATTTCATTTTGAGAAGTTCATAATTTTTATAAGTTTAAGGCATTATTATTATATTTCTTGTAGATAATTGATGTCCTGGAATTCATTCCATCGTAGTTGGGTTTATATCAAATTCAGATCCTTTCATACCTACGTAAACATCTTATTGCTAATCTTTACAGGTTTGAAGAGGAATTCCGATTACATTTTTGTTTTCCTTCCCATTTTTGAAGCAGGAATCAGAAGAATTGAAGGTCTTGTCAATTCTGGAGGTGGCTATTAAATTATGTGTCTTAAATTTAGAAAGCTTATTTGTAAAAATGTCATTATATTGATGATGTAATCATGTTTATAAGTTGCAGTTTTGGAATGTTTTTTAAATAAATGTAGAGATTATATTAGAGATGTTTTTTTTGGAAGTGTCATAGTATTCAAGATACTTATTTATAAAAAATATCGTTATATTGAGGATGTAATAATATTCAAGTGTTGATTATATAAAAAAAATTCAAGTGTTGCCGTTTACAGATTATATTTTAACAGAAAAATGTCATTGCTTTTGGCACGTAATTGATTTTTATGTAGCTAAAATGCAGACGTTTTTATAATTAAATGTTGCAAATTTGGAGATGCTTTTAAATTAAAATGTCGTGATGTTCAAGACGCTATGAATGCTTTTTGAAATGAAATAATGACATAACAATGAATATGTGTCGTTAACTTTCCTACGCTTTATTAAAATGTCGTAGAAATTTCAAAAATTAAAAATAAATAATATGAAAAAATTACGACGCTAAAAATGTAAATGTTGGAAGTATGACGACGTTTGTGACGACGCTTCGAATTTACCTACACAAGCTTTATTGTGTCGTTAAAATTAACGACACGCAATTTAATGACGTTTGTGACGACGCTTTGAAAAGTGTGGGTAAGTGTTTAGGGACGTCGAAAAGCGTCGTTAACACTTAAATTTTAGCGTTGTATTAGACCATTTTTTTTTTTGTAGTGTGTAGTCTATCTAGTAAGCAACAAAACTCATTCTTATGTACATTTCCATGCATAGAGAACTTTCAAAAAGTAATGTTAAAACAATTTTTTTTTTACGTATTATAGTAAAAAACTGTTAATAGTTTCAAATATCGGCAACATGAAACATATTTTATTACATGCTTGTTTTATTTCTTCGGCTCATTTTAGTTGTCATGAATGTTACCATATTTCTGAGTGATAAGTCTTAGGATTTCGATCACCTGTAATTACAATAATCGTCAGAAAAGAGATCGGAGTTTGGCAAATCTTCTCCGATACTAAAATTAGTGATATTATAGAGAATATCAAAACTAAATGGATGGAATTGAGTGATTAAGAAATCAGATATCTAGAATCTTGGGATACTTCTAGTGCTTATAGATAATGAGAATTGTAACTTTGGACACGTGACAGCTTATGATAGGTCATTGGACCCTATCTTTGCGTGCCAACGAATTTATAAAAGTGAGGAGCGTGTATTTGGAGTCTTGCATGTTTATTGGTCCACATGTCTCCAAAATACTTCTTTGAAGACTGCCTTCGGCATTATTAAGATGACCGAAGCTTTGACCTTGGTCAACGCTTCGGTCGAGACTAATATTCTTCTTTATCTTGAATGGGTCAGGGCCCATTTAAAGTCTTTAAGTCATGCCGGATCTTCTTGACAAAAGCCCAAATGACTTAATACCATATCAGTGAAGAAGTAAAATCGTAACATCCATAGTTAGTATGGTCAATATACTACTTTGTATCTCAATCTAGCGCAATTATCTACGGTCTTTGATGTACTTTCATTACACTGCTTAATATACCTTCACATTTTATCTAACTCACTTTTTTTTTTTTTTTTTTTTTTTTTGTACATTTCCTTTATGTTGCATCAATACTTAACTTAGATATGTATATTTACACCTTTTATCAAAGAAAATTTACTAATTCTAAAGCATGACGAGAGTACCTTCTAGTTAATATTTACAAATTAAAGTTTCATTTTGAGGTCACGATAACATAATTGATTTTGTAATGATATTTTCCATTGTCAAACCTATCTTATACCACACGGATTCAAGTGAAATGAGCGTCAAGTCGATTAAACTAAAGAGTTCAGTCCATTGGAAAAGAAAAATCACCTAAAATGTATTTCATTTCATAAAAAGATACTAAAACATAGGATGCTTAAAAGAATTCTGTATATATTTCTACATAAAAGAAATGTTACATAAAGTAAGTTTGTATGAGAAAGTAATAAGAAAAGGCAAACAGATCAGATACATAATAGAATTAAGAGGAAGTGATTGAGGAATGAATTAATGGGCAGGTGATGCCAATTTAGCAAGAACACCAACAGCAAGAGAGTTAACATAAGTGCAAGGCTCAGTATAAGATGAAGAAGGCCTTTTATCTTCAAACTTATCCTGTTTATCAGGTCCACCAACGAATGCTCCTGTGAGTTCATTAGGGTTAGGTTTATCAACCAAGAACCAAGTCACAAAGCTCATTGGGCAGTTTACTATTTCAGTTGATGGCATCACTGGTATTGATGCTCCTCTATGATGTGCTTGTACTGGTGGATTGTTTCCAAATCCTACCATCATTGATCTTTTCAATGGGTTATCTCCTAACAAGTAATCCATCTGTTGTCTTGCAAAATCAAAAAGTGCTTGATGGTCCAACTTTACTTCTCCACAGTTTACAACTTGATTGAATTGCTTCAGGATGTCACTGTATACACTGAACAATAATGATGCTCCTGTTACATATTGACTGTTGGCTCCATCTCTCAAGTTTAGCACACCACCTGGAGATATATATATTTGATGGTATGGGCTTTTTGGATGATTTGAACATATGAAACTGTCTGCTGATTGCTTGTGAGGTGTTAAACCCTTTTCCCCTTGAAAGAAAAACTGTAATTCCACAACATTAATTAGCCTCTTTTAATTTGACTTGACCCATTGTTGTTAAAGTTCAAATTAATTTACCTGAGTCAGGAGGATTTGTGCTCCTGCATATTTGAGATCCCAGCTAAACTCAGCAACATTAGCATTAATAGCTTCAAACATAACATAGTTTAAGTAAATGGGTTTCTTGGAAGCCATATATAACCATGTTGCTGCCCACAATAGCTCATCCTGTCAATTCATTTTCAAGTTATATATAGAGAGAGATGAATTAAGAGAAAATCAATTAAGAGAAGTTAATTTTGTTTACATTGTAGCCAGAGTAAGAGCAGTAAAAGGGGCATTCTCCATCATAGGTTCCTTTGTGTGACTTGGAGAATGTAAAAAGCTGCAAACATTGTAAAACTTTATCATTAGGGCTAATTGGATTTCCATGTATATGATATGATGAAAAGGAAGAAAATTTAGGAGAGAAAAAGGACCAATTTGGCTTTGTTGAGAAGCTGACGAGCATAGGTTTTATTGGAAGGTCTAAAAACAATGGAAGCAGCAGCCATAGCAGCAGCAGTTTCAGCAGCAATCTCAGTACCAGGTTGATTTTGATCAATTTGCAAAACAGTTCTTGGCTGTCGCATATTTTCTGGACGAACCCAACAATTATGATCCATAACTGGGTTACCCACCTGCACATACAAACGGTTGCGCTTGCTCGAGGCTTTAAGAAGATAATCAGTGCCCCATTTTATACCGTCAACAGCATTTGCGTATTCACCAGCAGCTTTTAACTCTTTTTCATAAGCAATAGTACTCCATGCTAGACTTGTCACTGTAAATGCCAACGGCAGCCCGTATTTTACATTGTCTCCTGCGTCGTAATATCCCCCAGTAAGGTCCACCTGCAATGGACGAGTCAAAAACAAACATTCATACGATTAATCAACTAAAATATCTTAAAAGTTACAGATTTTTTTTGTAATTAATCATCAGGACGGACAATTTCGTCGCAGATTCATTCACGGATGCCAAATTCACTGACGAAAACATTTAGCGACATACATTTCAAGCAGCCTCAGTCAAGAGCAGGTCCGGCAGATATATAGCCGAGTTCATCTCGAAGCTTGCTCCCAAAAAGCAGAGCCGAGCTTTGGCCTGTTCAAGCTCTGCTCGCTATAAAATTAACGAGCTCGAGTCCGAGCCGAGCTTGCTATAAAATTAACGAGTCCAGCCCGAGCCGAGCTTTGGCTTGCTCAACGAGCTTAAGCCGAGCTTCGAGCCCAAAATCCTCTTTTGGACTTGGTTCATTAAGAAAATTATCTAACCATGAATTGTTTGTGAGTAAATTGTTAATTATATTTGTGAAGTTTACTCGCAAATAACTCTTTAATTGTTTACATAAATAAGCTCACAATCAAAGTTCATGAATAAATAAACAAGATGCTTACAAATAGTTCGTTTATTACTCATTTATTATGTTTGTGAACGAACTCATCTAATAACAAATGAAATAATATTAAGTTTAGATATTTGTAACACAAAACTATATAGTTTTCTACGAAACTAAAATTTGTTCATAAATGTTCGCTTTCGAGCCGAGCTTTGGCCTGCTCAAGCTTGGCTCGTTTACGAATCGAGCCAGTAAATCGTGTTCACGAGCAGCTCGTTTACAAATCGAGCCAAGTGGAGCTGAGTTTTTATCGAGCCGATCACCGAGCCGTTCATGAGCGGCTCCGTTCATTTACAGCCCTATTGCATCCACACACAATTGGAAGGGTAAAAAGAAGAAGACTTACATCGGCAAGTTTACCATCATCAAGGGCAGAATCTCCTCTCCAAGGTAACCTATTAGTTGGAGGAAGTTTTCCAGATCTTTGAGCTTCTAGGAAAATAATGGACTTGGTGAGGGCATCCTTGTAATTAAAATGAGCAATTACAGGTACCAAAAGAAGTCCTTGAAAAAGGGTGAACCATAGACCAAAAATGGCACATGAAAATTTGAAAAAGCTTAGCATGTTCAGCAATGTAGACAGAGGTATTAGAAAAAGATGCTGTATATTCCCCCCAATTTAAACAAACAAAACATGAATTATACAAGGTCTATTTTGAAGTTATTGGAGGGGGAATTACAGGCCATTTCCTTTTGTTCTTCCCTTTCCTTCTTTTAAAATGTAAGGTAGTTGTAATTTTCCTATTTAGAGACTGGTTTTTTTTAGAATTTTAACTTCTAGAAATGATGGCTATGGTTGCTTTATCTATATGAGTTTGTGTTTTTGCTAATTTTGGGGGGAAAACTCATGGACATTTTTTAGACTAAACGTTTCTCATCCAACAGTTAAAAGCACATTTTCTATATGATTTTCATTTTTACCTTTTAACCCTTTTACAACCTTTTTTCTCTATATTTAGTGAATGGTTTCAGAATGAGCTATGTTTTTCATGCAAAACAGAAGAATAATTAGTTAATTTATGAGCCAAAAATGCAATTTAAGATCTATAATTTTCCAATTTTATCGATTAAGGACCATATTTTTATGTACCAATTAATTTAAGATATATTATCACAAAAAACCCATCAATAGAGGGTCTTTGTATAACAAAAAAAAAATGCAAGGGGATAAGCCAACTCGTTTGTTAGGGGTATATAATCCTATATATTCTAATATATTCTAATATTAAATAATTAATATAATATTTAATTTAGTTTGAATAGTATAATTATTAACTATTTTATTTTAAAAGCATAAAAATACATGTGGATACCTATAATTACGTGGGATGCAAATGAAATTTAAAATGGGTTGTTCAAGATAAAATATGAAAAATAAGAACTTGTTTGGTTTATTTAGGGTATGTTTGTTTTACCTACTGTTTGCTGTTACGGTTTGCTATTTGTTGTTGCTGTTTGCTGTTGCTGTTACGGTTTGCTGTTGGAAAATGCTGCTTTTCCAAAAAGCAGAGATTCTCTGCTTTTGTAAAATGCTGCTTTTCGGGTGTAAAAGATAAACAGGAGATCACTAACCAAACACCTAATACCTAATGTTGCTTTTCAGATGTAAAAGACAAACAGTAGGTCACTAACCAAACACCTAAAACTCTCCCCTTTGAAGTGAAAAAGCAAACAGGTGCATGGAAAAGAGCAATCAAACATCCCCTTATTGTTTGTTATTTGCTATTAATAAAACTACTTTTTGAAAAAGTAGCAATTCTATGTTTTTC
Organism: Euphorbia lathyris; assembly: GCF_963576675.1. Taxonomy (NCBI): domain Eukaryota; kingdom Viridiplantae; phylum Streptophyta; class Magnoliopsida; order Malpighiales; family Euphorbiaceae; genus Euphorbia; species Euphorbia lathyris. The sequence goes on along the minus strand of NC_088917.1, from coordinate 34,644,118 downwards.
GGAAAAAAACCTAGTTTTTATTTATAAAAATTAAACACTTAAAATTCTATTTTTTTAATATGAGAAGTCAAACAGAAAGAAAAAAACGTACATTACTCGCACATACTCTACTTGTTATCGTTATTATTGTATATTTCTTTTATTATCATTGTTGCAATGGTTGACTAGTGATTCTTAGGGTTTTTTGTTATGAATAATTGAAGGTTTATAAATAATTTATCTTTTTTTTTTGTGAAATTATAGATTTTAATTAAATTATATATTGAGAGAGATTGACAATAAAAGAGTTTACCTTAAAATCAATATTTTTTTTAAATAAAGGTGGGAAGCTATGGAAGACATATGCAGTACATTCCAACTAGATTGGCATTCTCACACACTGTACTAATGTTAGGCCTAAATATTGTTAAAAGAAAAAAAAACTAGACGAATCTAAATTGTTCTAAGTGGCAATAATCATAAAAAAACAAAAGAATTACAAAAAAAAACAAATTGAGTTTTACCGAACAATACTATCAGATGAAACATCAAATCTCATTAAGGCGTTTGCAGCTCAATTCCCCTCTCGATAAATGTACGAGAACCTCAGTAGAGCATTGTTTGATCAAATTAACCAAATAAATTGAGTCACACTCGACCTAAAACATTAACCAACCCTTCTTCAAGATCGGTCAAGACAATTTGTGGACCCTGGGCGAAATAGGAGATAACGGTTCCTTTAATAAAAAAGATGTACGTAAAATTTTAAAATATATTCTAGTAAATGATAAAAATTAAAGTATAAGGTAGGTATTATTACTTTCACCAAATACCTTTATTTATTCAAAATCAGAATGATGTTTCACAATAATAACCCTTAACCTATATTGAAAAAAAATCAAGTGTACCTCTTTGAAGTCTAAAATATCAATTATTTGGATCCTTTAAATCTTAAATGGTATCAATATTTGGTGCGGGGAACATGGATCGAAAAATTTTAAACTCCTTCACCTCTCTTTTTTCTTCTCTTTTCCCCAACATGACTGAGACACCCCAACCTGTGGAGCCCACGCCCACCAAGGAAATGGTAGGTACAAACCAACCTACCCACCAATAGGAGATACAGGCAACAACTTCCCACCTCACCTTCACGGATGGCGCAACCGCTAGCACCTCCTCAGACGGTGATCAGGACCCCACAGCCTAACTCTCGAAAACTTTGCACCAGTTCCAAGTGGCCCAAAGTGGCCAAGCCGAGGCTCAACGTAAGATGCTAGCCACACAGAGGGTGATGCTAGAAGACAACAAGAGGATCCAGGAATTCCTCAAGCTAAAACACCCACCGGTCCTAGAGCAGGCCACCCCAGGGCAAGAGGAAGCCAACACCCTACACACTAACAAACAACCAAGTCCGCAGACCTCGGCAGTTCCCTCCCCCCCCCCCCCCCCAAACAGGCGGAGCAGGGTGATGATTGGAAGACTCGATTTCAGCGCTTTCTCGATAAAAAGGCCTTAGGGGGCGCCATGGTCAAGAGCATTACATCAAGAAAAACCCCACTAGTCCAATGTATCATAAAGGCCAGATTCCCTAAGAAATGAAAAACCTCACGGCTCCCCTTTTATACCGACATCGAGGACCCCCAACGAACATTGTGTCACGTTCATGACTATGATCAACATTTACTCAAAGGAGGACCACGTCATGTGCAAGGTTTCCCCACCACACTGGTTGACATAGCACAATAATGCTATCGAGGTCTGGCACCTGAATCCACCGATTCTTTTGACCTCCTCAAAGATCTCTTCGCCACCCACTTCGTTGGGGCCGTCAAGGCTAAGAGGATCAGCTCTGACCTCAATGACATCAAATAACGATCAACAGAGCCTCTGAGGGGAGACCTAGGTTCCACCATATGTCCTCCCATGTGAAATCCATGAACGTCGAAGTCACCATTGACGCCCAGGCTAAAGGCACAAACTGTCAGCCCCTCCGGTAGAGCTGCTACACCAACCCACCCTTCACCTTCCAAGAGCTCATGGCAGTTGGATAAAGCTTGGTTCGATATGACGATAGTCTCATGGGTTTTTTTTTTGTTGAGATAAATTTAATAAGAAAATACAGTAATTTTTGTGTGTTGTTTTTTATTTTTTAACTATTTCGGGTTGTTTGGTTTAAAACTGAACCAAACCGAATATTTCACTTTTACATACTATTCGGTTTGGTGTCGGTGTCAATTATTTTAGTAATTTTGGTATTCGGTTATTTCTGTTCGGTTCAAACTGAATCAATGCACACCCCTACTGGTTTCTGATGTTTTTTATTCTGGTGATTTGACTGCTACTGCTTGGTTCCTGAGCAGTAGTATGTTTTTTTGTGTAATGTTCTTGCTTTGATTATATATATTCTCATCTTTGTTTGAAAAAAAGAAAAGTTTCCTCATTAACAGACTATGTGCCTTAGAATGCTATATGCAGGAGATATCCAGAACATGAAATTACACATGAAAAAAACTCATATTCCATTAATGAGGTATACAATTGTATTATTTGGTACATGTTAGGTTTAATATTACATTGTTTTGTATGTAGGAGCTAAATTTGTTCTTTAATAACCATAGGGCTAAATTTGTACTTTATCCCAAAATGGCCATGTTTGGCAAATAGTTGTTAGCTGATTACCTTTTTGGTTAGCTGATTTGACTAGTTGTTTGTGTAAACTTGTTTGGTAAAATTTATTGCGAATAGCTATTTGTGTAAAGTAACAAATAAAGACATGATGAAGCCTTTATTTGGGGTTAAAAGGTAATAATTAGGGGTAAAAATATAATTCAAAAGAAATGGAGCAATAAGCTAATTGAAAAGGCTCATAAAACCAATTTTTGAAAATTAGTTTTTGGACCTAATAAGCTCTTTCAAATCTCTCTTCACCAAACATCATTATTAGAGGTTTGAGTAGTCAAAACTTCTAATGTGGCTCAAACCTCTAATCTTACCACAAAAAGCTCTTTACTAAATAGGGTCTATATATTGTGATAATAAGTCAACACTTTTATCAATAATTCAATATGTAGCAGAGAGTTCAGAATGGACTAGCATCTAATTAACATATTGGGACAAACTCCATCATCGCAGATCAACCCAGTTAAGCATATTGCTCATTTGGGTGTTCTATTACTTAAGGATATCTGACTTCATTGGGAGCTTGTATTGTTGATTCTCTTTATGTTTACACACATTTGATATATGCAGTACCAATTCTAGTTAATAAAGTCTTAAGTTTATTCTGTTCTGGAAGGGTTATTATCTTTATCTCACTAATATGAACTAGTTGGAAATAGGCATATCGAGATCAAATTACATGAAATTTTCATCCTATACATCCATACTTAATTCTTGTGATTTGGTTATGCTAACATACATGATCATTGTTGGTAAGGTTATACTAAAGGTGACTGATTCTGCTTTGGTTCTATGTTGTCATAATTGATAGACGGAATGGTTGATATATGCCTATAGTAAATATGATAGTATATTTTAACGTTGTAAAGGTTTCGTAATTTAGATGGATATACATATTGCACCCAAGTGAGAGATTGTTGAATTAAAATCCACAATATGAGCTTTACATATATAATATAGTAAATTATGAGCTATCATTAGTCCGTTAAATGATTTAATTTAGTTTATGGATCTAAGACATATATACTGGGTATAAGTTTAATTATGTGTAGATACTCAGTTGCAATATACTAATTCTATGATATGTGGATTAATAATTGCACCAACTAGATTTTATCTAGAAATAGAGGGTTATGGTCCTTAGGGCATAAGAAATCTAAATCGACACATTCTCTCATCAAACTGTAGACGTGCTAGTTGCTTCTTATCCTAGAAAGCCAATCAACCAAAGTCGATCTCAATTCCTCTTAATTTGGTGCGTTATGGAATCATATACCCTTCCACTTTTGATCTTAGTGAGATTAACATTGATTTATGATCTTAAGGTTTATGGATCTAATTCCAACATGTAAATGAAGGAAAATCACAAAAAGAGGATGAAGGAATCACCAACGGTGGAACTCTAGAAAAGCCGCCATGGTTGCTTTAGCTTTCTAAGTATGTTTTAAATTCAATATTATTGAATTAGTTGTAACTGAGGTGTTGTTTGATAAATCTGAAATTTAAGTGTTGAAAAACTAATTATTGAATTTTCAATGTTGGATATTATAAGTGTTGAATGTATTAAATGAATGTAATTATTTGATAAATAATAAAAAAAATATTGAATACAAAATATTAGTTGATATTTTTTAACTGAAAAATTTAAATTAAATATTTTTTGATTTTTAACTTAATCCAATAATTTAAGTGTTGAAATAATTATACTTATCAATCAGAATTAAAAGAAATAGGTGTTCAGATTATTCAAATAAGTGATTTTAGTTATTTATTAAAAATGTCTAAGTTATTACTTATCAATTTTAAATGTTAGTATACAAAATTTCTTGATTGTATAAATGTTACATTAAAAAAAAAAAAAAAAATCCTAGTCTGGTGATAGGTGTTAATATGAAATAAAACTTGAAGTGCGTGACTATTTAATCAATTGGAGAATGGAGTTGTTAATGTTGGACCCAGCTTCATTGAGGCCGGAAATACTAAAATGTTGGACCCAGCTGTGTAGAAAAGGTTTGTTTCATTCAGGCCCGAAAATAATAAAATTAAGGATGAAAAAACAAAAATTCGCCGTTGCCGGGGATCGAACCCGGGTCACCCGCGTGACAGGCGGGAATACTTACCACTATACTACAACGACATTCTTGTGCTGTGTTTCTCCGTAAAATATCATGTCCTTTATTTACACAATTTTGTTTTTATTTATTAAGCCCCTACTATATTTGGCCTTCGAACTTCTTTTTACTGCATTTAACATCTTTCGTCCTTTAACAAATTTTGGAAGTAATTGAATAAATATTTACAGAGAGATCTTTCTTTTCTTTTTAATCAAATATTATATGATATATTTTTTTCAATATGTTGTAAAATTTTGATTTTCAACATATAATATTCATTTTATAGTCCCAATTGTATAATAATTTAACACAATTAACTGAGTTTATTATCAATATATGATTTTATTTATTTTTTCATTAAGTTATCAAAATATAAATTTAGGCAGAAGTAAGAAAAAAATGTGACAGAGTGACGGATAATCTTGTCATAAATTAATATAAGATCTATGATTGGATGTTAATTATTAGCTTGAGTTGTTAGTCCAAATGGTTCCATAACATGGTATCAGAAACTCTTGAACCAAACGGTCACAGGTTCGAGTAAACACATAACAGGATGAGCCTTTTTCATTCAAGTTCGTTTTCATGATTTTATTTTTTTTATGCCTTAGCTTAATCCATTAATTGGAGAGAGCAGCCACAAGATTGGATATTTCAAGCAACTTTCTAGTTTTACTTACCTGATTGAAATAAAATTAATGCTGAAGCATTTCTAACTAAGAATAAAGATTCCGGGGGGTTTCAAGCTCTACTGACAGTTTGTTGATTTGGTTAAATTATAGATGACTTACATGGAATGAGATTAGCAGATGATTTTGTCTTCTCATAAAGTAGATGTGCCAATTTTCGGATTCATGTCATGTTAATTTCGGTTAGTATCAGAATAAGTCAATCCTTACCCAATCTAAAAATTATAGTGTCAACATTGAATTAAACTAATCGGACTAGTGTCGATTCCATACCGTGTTTTTAGATCGCATGTAACTTATTATGTAAGTATATATTGGTGACTTTTAAAAATGTAAAAAGATACACAAGGGTGTACTGGGGGCAAGTCTTCCCCTGCCAATTTATTTGGCAAGAGGCCGCTCCTAAGACTCGAACCCGTGACCTCTTGGTCACACGACAACAACGTTTTACCGTTGCGCCAAGTAATAATTATAATTTTATTACTTTTATTAATAATTGTGAAAGGTAAGAACATAAAAGAATATAATAATAATTTTAAATATTCGTATCATGTTCGGATTAGCATGTTAACCCTACCCCAACCCAAAAATTTATGCATCAACCCAAAAATAACATATTACCTACTAAGCTAAACACGAACCCTAAATTGCGTGTCAATTTCATGTCGTGTAACCGGATCATGTATACTTTTGTCATCTCTACCAGCTAGAGAAAAGGTAAGAAGAGAGTAAAAAACACGAGGTAGCTATTTACAAAGTTATAAATCACGAAACTGTCTTTACAAATGCATGAAACCACACGACTTTTATCTGTACTCTTCCCAACCACAAAGGGACAGAAAAGGAAAAAAGAGTGCATAGGACGAATAATATAATTTAGCTTGAGTTAATAATCACAAATCATGATGATCTAGTAACCTTAGGGGCTGGATATCCCCACATTTAAAACTAATCTCAACTGTTTTTTTTAACTAAACCTACTGTATTGTAATGAACCATACCTACTAACTATAGCCAGCTTCTTTGTGTCAACATATTGATCGATGATTGCCCATTCAAAAACTGGGGCAACAAAAATCTGAAATTTATCAGAATCTAGCACCTTCTCATGATATTGGCTACATTTTTCCCAATTTCTTCCTTGGTTTGCTCTGAAACCGGAATATCTCCAATATACATGTCAAAGAAAGCCCCTGTCAAGTTAATATGGAACTCAATATTATTTCACCACTAAATTACTCTTGCTCTGTGTGCGTGCGCTCAAAAAACGACAGCAAGGAGGAGAATTTACTTACTACATAGGTCCTTGCTGTGGACTTCTCCTATCTGATTTCCTCCAACTACATGAATCAAATCACATGCATTATTAGTTATTAGTCATTGTTCTTAGAAGTTTCAATTATTAGGAATAGCAACATACTTTCAGTAATTAGTTTCCCATCAGCTGTTCGTCGAAAATCAACAGTTGTTCCCTGCATATGTTCCATTTGAAGTCAGAACCACCTAAAAAAGAACTTCTAAAAATAATGAAAGATATGAGACTATATTACTAAGAAGCAAAATAATTACTAAGGGTATCGGAATGTCTTTTGTAAATAAAGAACCAAATGTTGTAAGGCAGTTGTAATCAGTGTCCGGGTTTGTCTGGAAATGTCAGAAAAAAAAAATAAGAATGCAAGAACAAGAGTCAATGATATAATATAAGCAATTTAAAGCATGAAACAATTGTCAAATGTTTACCTTCAGTAAGCGGTTGCGAAGAGATTTCTCAAAAGCACTGCAAGCACATAAAACTAAGCACATAAATAGGAATGATGATGCCTTGTTTCAGCTAACTGTCACATCGTGAGCATCTATGATTTTAAGTATCATGCTGGAGAGCATATGAGATGCCAATCAAAATGATCCTTGTTTAAGAAAAAGAGGCTTTGAATTTGAGGATATGCTAAGATTCAAACATTCAATTAGGACCTCTGAATCCTGTTATACCCACTTTACCATTGAATTACTGCAAATGATCTCAACTCTAAGATCCTCATTTTATACTTTTCCCACATAAATCACTCTTAAGACATTTGCCGGAGTAAGAACCAAAATCTCTCTCTTTTTCTTTTTCAAGTATAAATTGAAACAAAGTATTGACTTACTCCTTCACAGAATTGATTTTCATCCCATTGCAGTTAATGACAAGCCGAACAGTCATGCCTATATCCTCCCTGCAGCAAACTCATAAAACATTATAAAAACGGAGAGAGCAAAATTCTAAAAAGTAAAATTTTCGTACTTCAGAGACATGGAATGGAAGTCCAAAACTATGAATGTCAATAGTCCCTCGGTAGATGTCGGGAATTAGCTAGATAGAGTCCACTAAATAATAGACCAGAGCAAAGACATCTTTTGAAATGAGCTTATTTGCTAACTGCTTCACTAATTTACTTCCGTGCCCATTTCTCCAAATTATAGCACCTTAGAAAATCAACTTCCTAAGTATGTCACTTAACGCATAGAAGAATAGACAACTAAGAAGAATAATCATGACCTGAAATTTGTCAGATAAATGAAATCTCTCTAGGTGGACAAAATTGAATAGTAATTAATATATGCAAATAATTTTGAGATGGAAAAAATTAACAAGAATTATCCAGAAATTTTCATTATTTTGATTTGTACACTATTATCATAAAAATAACAATGAGCAAACATAAAGTGGGGAAGCAATAGCAATAATATGTGGAGCAAATCAGAGCTAATATACCTGAGAAGATCCTTATAAAAGTTGTGGCATTTACTTAATTCACCTTCTGGGACAGAAGCATATTTTGAGCCCAATTTCTTGCACATAGAGTTAGGATGAATATCTACAGAACATAACAAGTGTAACTGAATATAGAGCTCAATTGTCCAAAATCTTGTGAAGCTAAAAGTAGGAGGACTTACAAAATCCAAATGCATAGACCTTTAGAGACTTTATTTTGATTATTCTCATAGTTCTTGATCCAGTTCCAACAAGGACCTGAAATGCAGGTTCTATTCAAGAGGGCGGGCAAATTACCAAAAATGGAACACTGTAGGTAAGAGATGGAGTCATGCATAAGAACGTAAAGTTACTCTGACTTTGTGAACATCTGATGCTAAGAAGTTCTAAATGAAACTAAACAATGGAAATGAAATGAAATGATCATACCAAATAACAGTAACACATGAAAGGACTATCATAATACTACATCTTTGAAAAGATAAAACTTAGCAACTCCCCTGCCAAAAGCTATTTTAAAGAATGATGCTTCTCAGATGTTTCAATAGTATGTGTTGTGTATCAAAAGGAAGTCTACTAATGAAACCAGATAGAGAGAGAATCAGTGGCTACGCTAAGGAGATTTTGTGTTTACCTCCGAAGTTATATTGGATTTGTTCTCTCCAGCTAAATTGTTGTCCAACATCATTGGAAACTCGATGCCAGTTTTTGGCTCAACTGCATGTCTTGTCCAGTTTAAGTCATGAAATGCTAGGCTTGAACATCCATGGCGTGCAACTTCACAAGGTCTTTGGTCCATGGATGCTGGCAGTCGTACATCACCATTCTCCGAAGGAACAGCTAACACCTTTGAAGATCTGAAACTACACAAGTATATAAGTGTTGGGTAGTAAAAGGACAGCATAAAGTATAAGAAACTTGAGCTAAACTTGTGCAAAATTATGAATATTCATCAACTATCATGACTCACAAGTTGTCAAATGGTGGTACCAGAGCAGAAGCTAATGAGAGCACAGATAATGACTGAAGTCTTTCAGCTTCTCTGTGAAGGAGCCTTATCATGAAACTTGAAATCTTACCAAAAATTTGAGGAGAAGAAAATTCTCGTCTTGAATTAGAGCCAAACCGAAACCCAATAAGGTTATGCCTAGTGGAAGTAATATTCTTCATTTGTACAGGACATTGATTACTCCCAGGTCTTAGTCCATGTTGATTGCTTGAAAGTTGCTGGCTCAAATTTGAACTGGATGCACTAGTAAACCAGAAAAGTAAAGCACCTGCAAGCTTCGACATGCAAATAAGAGCTTCCTGAAAAGCCATACTACCAGGGATATATAAGAATCTGGATTGGCGTAGAGAATTGTCTACAAATGGACTTAGATGGGAAAATATATGACCCCCATCATTTGGTGATAGCAGGGGCTCTCCAGGCATGATATATGAAGATCTATCATCAAGATTCATGAAAAACAGCCAATTATTCCGCATAATACTTTTTCAGTGTACCCAAGTCCCCAAATTTAGAAGCCTCAACTTTTATAGCGACAATCAACGAGAAACACAAAATATCTGCAAAAAATATATATATAATGAGTTCACTGCTGCAGCACCTCCTACAGACAATCAGATCAATATCATGTATAATGCTTGAATTCTCAATTCATATGCTATTTTATTGACTGTATCCTTAAAACACTAGTTAACAGAATGTTATTGCCTACATCATTAAGATCGCCATTTGCACGATAATTATGTTATAACTCAACAATGGAACCTGCAGTTTTCTGTTCAATTGGTTTCATGGAATTAGAGATCAATGAATCCTTCCAAATAGAACTCATTCAATAGTGCATAAGCAAATTATAGACTTGAAATGAGGCATCAAACAAGTAAACAAAATGTCAATTCCATGAAACAAACTTAATTTGATCACAATAACGAGGACTCAACCAACAGAGCTAGAAGACAAACGAACAATGAATCACACAAAGTAACTTTCTCAGAAGCACAACATAGTATAAAATATACAACAGTTTTCATAGAAAAGAAATAAGCAACATATGTAGCTTTAGATCATACAAAACATGTAGCTCAACAAGAATCATGCAATACACTAATTAAATGAAGCTCAATTTTTCATTATTCCACCTCATTGACAAAGCTGACATTTTTACATGGCTCTAATGAGAATTACCAATCAAAAAGCCAGAGGAAAAAAAAAGGAAAACTTAAAGCTATCTTTTGAACTTAACTTTCATTGGAAGAAAAAAACGAAACGATCAACAGCATACCTGGTATAAATTAAAACAAAAGAAATCCAATGGAGGAAATAGGGAAAGCAATGATAGGGTTCGAACTTTTTGTTGATATTCCTGCAGTTGCTTTAAGAAAATAAAAAGGATACCATTAGATTGTGAAGGTGAAATGGAATATTCTTGATTTGGGAAAATAGGCTTTCAAAAAAACTGCAGAGAAACAAACCAATTCGGAATGCGGTGACGCCGTCTCTCTCTCGCCTTTTCCGCCGATTTATTCTGATGGATGGCGGGGAAGCAATAGAGAGAGAGAGAGAGTATTGGACTTTGGTTCTCCAATTCTGCACTTTCTTCTGTTCTTTTCATGTTTTCTTCATTGACCATTATGCCCTTCAATTGGTACTTTACATGGATGTTGCCCCTGCTTTTTAATCCACGTGCGCTCCGCATGAAAAACTTGCACCATTTTTCTTTTCTTTTTTCACCTAATAGCACTTCCTCTTACGTGAAAAACTTGCACCATTATTCTTTCTAAAAAATAATATTAATAATTTGCCTCTTACCATATTTCCAATAGACTCTTGCTCCATTTTTTAAAAAGAAATAGGGTTTAGGTGTAAACAATGAATTAATACTTTTTTTTTAAATGTTAGGTGGCGATTTTGGCCATAGTTCAATAGCTTAATATTGAGTATGAGCAACAATATACTATTTGACATTGTTTTATTCAATATTAAGTTGATTTTTTTTTATCATAATTAAAGTGATTTTATCTACATTTAAGTTTAATTCAAAACACCTGAGTTAACATTAATTAATTGATAACTTGTGGAAAAATCCTTGATCGGAGCACTTTCCTGTGAGGCGCCGTTGGGATCAGCCGGGGACACTCCGATGCCAAAGTCAGTAATATTTCTGAGAATAAACTGTAAGCACAAAAGTAGAGAATCAGTAAGTGTACCTCAATAGCTTGGGAGGCAAGCTATTTATAGTCATGTAGTTGTAACTCTCGGTAACTAGAAAGTCTCCATTAATGCCTCATTAATGGCGGTTACTGATCTTATTCAAGTATGACCGTTAGCTCATTAATGGGTTATTAGTTGCCTTTATTGGGAATCGGCTTGGCCGTTCCTTGGGCATATCGATGTTTGACGGCGGGTCTCCCAAGGCGTTTGACCGTCTATGGCGTGTTGATGAATCTGTAGATCCGCCACCTATGAGTCTTGCTTTATACGTCATCTGGAGATTCGTTGGTGGATCTTTATCCATAAGAGTATTGATGGCGGATCCTTCATTCTTTGTCTAATTATCCTTTTTCCCCATGTATGATATTTGGATGTTATGGAGATATAGATGAACAGTCATGTCATTACTCATCTTTAATTGCTATCAATTCTCCATTAATCCCAACATTTATCCTTGAAACCCTCAGAGTTGGAGTATTCGAACAGTCAAATCTTTATTCCCCTTTAATGGCTATTAATTGTCATTTAATTGTATTTATTCTCATTCATGGATGGTAATAAAGACGCCTTTTGGTATTCTTAGATCTGTCAAGGCGTATGTACGCTCTCCTTGAGAACAATGGCGGGTCTCGTCATGGTCCACGTGGCATGACATAATGCTAAAGACTCATTCATTTTCCTCATTATTTGCATATTCACCCCTGCATTAATCCTGCATTAATTATCATTAATTCCACATTAATCATGCATAAATATCTCTTTTAGAAGGAATAATGGTTTGCCATTATTTCTATTAATTTTCCCTTATTCCTTATTGAAGAATAATTTGGGTTGTTATCAGAAGCCCCCCTAAAGGTATAAAAAGCTCTTTAGGGCTGTCTAGATGGTGTTTTATTTTTCTATCTTGGAGGAAAGTGGACCCGCCCTAGATGGGATCATATATGGATATGATGCACATTTAGGGGTTTTTTTCTTCTTCGTGGATAGGTGGTCAGCTGTATCCATTGTTAGCCTCTAGGGGCTTCTTGAGAGTTATATTTCTTTTAGAAATGGAATAACCCGCCCTTTATGGGACCATTTGTTCCTACCGCATAGGATTATGATTCGCCTTAGGGACTTTAGTTCTGCCATATTGAGGAGAATGACCCGCCCTTAGGGATCAGTAAGAATGATCAGCCATTTAGGTACTTTTACGCATTTTGTGGAGGGTTTTGGCACTCTAGGCACTTGCCTTTTTAGCCTTTATCCATTTGTGAAGGCGAGACTTCGTTATTTCTATGATGAAGACGAGGATTCATTACTTTGATGAAGACGAGGCTTCATTGTTTGGATGAAGACGAGGCTTCATTATTTGGATGAAGACGAGGCTTCATTGTTGGATGGAGATGAGGATTCATTACTTGGATGAAGACGAGGCTTCATTATTTGGATGAAGACGAGGCTTCATTATTTGGATGAAGATGAGGCTTCATTGTTTGGAGATGAAGATGAGCCTTCATTACTTTGATGAAGACGAGGCTTCATTATTTGGAGATGAAGACGAGGCTTCATTACTTTGATGAAGACGAGGCTTCATTATTTGGAGATGAAGACGAGGCTTCATTATTTGGAGATGAAGACGAGGCTTCATCGTTTGGATGAACCCTTTTCTTTCCAAAACTATTTTTACTAATGCATTATATCTTTTAGCAAGTAACTTTTTAGAATCTGGTTTAGGATTTGTTTGATTGTTTAGGGCAGGTGGCCAGCCGTACCCCAATGTGTGAACCTTTTTTGAAGGCTAGAAGCTTTTATTCCTGGTGAGGAAGTTAAGCTGCCCCAGGTGATCGATTGTTTCCTATCTTTGAGGTAAATCGATCCGCCAACAGGTCTTAATACTCTCCTTTTGAGAAGAATACTTGAGGGTGTAAAGATCTCACGTCTGAAAAAATTTTAACCCGTCCCTGACGGCGATCAATCGTTTCCTATCTTTGAGGTAGATCGATCCGCCACTAAGATTATTGTTCTCCTATCTTTGAGGAGAAAGTTTAGGGTGTAATTTTCTCATGTTTGAGATAATTTTAACCCGCTTTTGATGGTGACCAATATTTTTCCTGTCTTTGAGGAGAGAGTTGAGCTCATTTGAAAGCTCTTGAGGGTCTGTGTTTCTTATCTTTGTGGAAAGGGGATCCGCCCATGATGGGGATCAATTGTCCTATCTTTGAGGTAATTGATCCGCCTGTGGAACTTTTCATTCGCCAGCCACTAGGCGTATATAACCTCTTTGATTCATCTGCCTTCTTCAGCTTTGCTATTTCTTCTTCTATAGAATTTGGAAAGATATAGAACAAAACTAGGCAAATGAATATAAGAAGTATGGCGAGAAAGAATAAATTATAAAATATAGGATACTATAACAGTTTAATGCACATATAAGAATACGTAAAAATACTGATTTTTAGGCCCATGGTTCCGTCTTTTCTGAGCAACTAGAACCGCATCCTCAATGCTATTTAACTTATGAGTAATCACATCTGGGCTTACTCCTGTGGGGATCTCATTCTCCCATGCAAATACGTTTTCAGACTCAATGAGAACTTTCGTAACATCCTCCTTGATCTCAGGTTTTAATCCTTTGGCGATCCGCACCCACTTTCCATTAGCAATAAGGAACATTTCTGTGTCGCCCAAAGCTGTAGTGATAAGTTCATCTTCCTCACCTTCGTCATCTTTGAATTGTGGGCGGATCGATAATGACGCCGAGTAGGTCTCTTCAGCCACCTTTTGGTTCCCACTAATCATTACTCCTCCTTTGCTGGTGGGAATGTACATTGCCAAACGACAGGTGGAAATTAGGGCTGCAACCTCTGAGATGAACGGTCGCCCAAGAATGATGTTATAAGCTAATTGTCCATCCATAATAGAGAACTCCAGATCACCAATCCACGCTTGATCATTATCCGCCAGCTTGAATTCCAAAGTTACCTGGCCCTTGGTCCGAATAGTGTGACCTGTCACTCCCATGATGTCAACAATGGTTGTTTCTATTTGGATCGGATCAACCTCTAGTTTGGCGAATGCACCTCTGGTGATGACATTGCAAGAACTGCCCGTATCTACCATGACTCGCTTCATTTCATCTCCCATCCTTCAATCGTCAACGCATCTGTATGTGGAGAGATTATTGGACCTGATTCTCTAAAAAGGGCAATTGAGGGATGCTTTATCCAGAGTGGATATTTTTACTTTTTTCACGGGTGGCTGATACACTGGTCCATCTGCTATGACATTAATGACACTTTTGAATTTCTTTCTGGGATCTATCTTCTGCTTGTCGTCTTGTTATTTGTTATTCTGGACAAATCTATCTAGTTTTCCAGCTCCCAGCAAGCTTCAAAATGTGGTGGCCATTTCTTCTATGGAACCTGTAATACGCTTTGGCGTTTCTTCCAACGGTTACATGCTCCCCTCCTTTGGGTTCGGGATATGTAATGTCCCGTTTATATTGCACTCTTCTCCTTTATATTGTGGCAAGTTGGAAGCTTTAAACCTTCGGTCCGCCTCGTACCACATGATCCATGCTATGAATGGCAAATTGCTGTTAACTGGATGGGCATACCTTTCTGCATTGTTCTCTCATCTATCTAGAGCGGCATGCACTCGCCTTTCAATCTCATCATCTATGTGTTCAGTGGTGGCGAAGTCGGCTCTTGATTTTGATCTCGATCATGTTGAGGTGATTCTTGGAACTATGGTTTGACGCGGATGGATGTTGTCACAACCACTGGAGCTATTTTATCTAGCTTCGAATATCTTGTCTCCGCATCCTTCAACATTTTGCTAACATAATAGATGGGGAACTGTTGACCTTCTTCTTCTTGAATAACCACGGTGCACATAGCTTTATCCATGACAGATTGATACAAATGCAGGTCTCCCCTTCAGATTGGTCTGCTCATCAAGGGTGGTTCTGCTAAGAATTGTTTTATACCTTGATATGCTTGTTGACAATCTTTCTAGTATGGTGATCCGCCCGTTCAACCTCTGGATCTTTCTCACCCATTGTGGGGCTTTCATTTAGGCGCTCTTTTCACCTTTCTCCTCGTAGGGCTTTTATTTAGGCGCTCTTTTCGCCATTTGCCTCGTAGGGCTTTTACTTTATCTGGATTTGCTCTAACTCCTTTTTGGCTAATGACGTAGTCAAGGAATTTTTCTAAAGTGACTTCGAATGTACACCTCTCTATGTTGAGCTTTACTTTTCATGCCAATGTTTGGCGCTAGTTGCAGTATTAACGATTCCCTTGTACTTGTGGGTTAGTACTGAAAGAACTCCAGAAGTGGGGCATATCCTGTCCATTATTAAAAGATTGTGGTAAGGCATAAAATCTATATTCACTTACCTTGGGGATCAATGACTTGATCCATGGAACTGACTTCATAGTGAAAGACTATTTGCATTGACCTTTGTTGGCAAATATCATGTACGATGCAATGTCTCTTTATGGAATTCTTAGTTCATCTTGGAATCAATTTAGTAATTCCTTTACGTTGGTTCCTGACTCTAGAATGAACTTAGTCAAAGGACAAAACCGAGTAAATATTATATGTCAAACAAATTCATAATAGAATCTTATTCATGCTTGTGTTAATAATACCATATATAACGGTCATAACCATAAAGATTACTATTGCACATGAATATCATAATGAATTCTTAATAAATAACCATAATGAAAATGGTTTAAGAACAATGTCCTTTTGTATTTCAATGCGCATTAATATCCAAGATAGCATATTTATTTTAAACATCATAAAAGTTATGACATTCTATATTGGGTAAGATATCTTACATAGTTGCTATTTACTTGCAATTAATATTGTGCATTCATGCATTAATGGCATTCAGAGATCATTAAGGCCTCATTTGAATGAGGTGTAATTAAAGTAAGGTAAGTGATGATTTAATAATATAGTTACATATAAAATTAATCTTATATCCTTTCATTTGTATAAATAAAATAAAAGACAAAGGGTAATTTTGGAAGAAAAAGACATGTACCATGATTCTCCTTCAATTTGGGATGTAAGGAAAATTACCTAAAATTCACCCTCACATACCTTCAACTGCCATCATCCAAATAATCTTTAAAGAACGCTCATGTATAGCCAAAGAACTTTGCATAAAATAATGTTCTCATTCGAAACTGATACTTGCACTATTTTGTAGTTAGCTCAGGGTATGAAAGTTTCGTTTATCCAATTTGGTAATTCATCAGTCCATAATGCATTTAATAGTTAGGGACAATTACATGATAATCACAAATAGATTCAATATGTTCAAGTTTCTTACGTTGGTAAAAGAAATTCTAACAATGTCAGATAAACAGTTTTTATTATGAATAAACACATCCTTGTAAAAAAGGGAATGAAATAACTGTTTGACAAAACAATATTCAAAAATATGAATTTCTGATATTAAAAGTACTATATATGAGAAAAGCCATACATAGATGGTGAATTGTATAAGAAAAACCAAATATGATTTTTTTATAATTTCTTCTAATAGTTATATGCATGTTCATCCAAAAGACTGATCAGACCTAAATCATCTGTAATTACACGAGCCTTTTATGATATCTTAATATTAAGTGATAAAATCACATTGAATGGATGAATTTTTTTATAAAATTCCAAGATTACGGATCTTATACATGCATCTTGTACTAATTCAATGATAATGACATATTATACTTGTCATGCATAAAAATATAAGGCATATTGAGCATGCAAGATTTAATGAAAGATTTATGCCTATTACTTTATCTTTCACAATTTATTAGATTTATCATAATAACATGTAATGATATTCATAGCACTTTATAAGAGTGAAGGATCTCAATTTTCTTTAATTAAAAATGGAATAAGAAAGGGGAGGAAACTTATCTTTTTCGTCATAAAATTCCAGATTTAATGTAGAAAACTCTTTCCCACCAATATATTGGGAACTGTATCTTTGGATAGATTTGTTTGTACTGATTGAGCCAAGGTTTGAGATTGAGATTTTTGTTCCGTCGACTCCATTATTTTGTTCTTTGTGAAACTCTATACAATCAAGATTTTGTGATCTTCTGTTTGTTAGAGATCCACGCTCACCGCACCAATTGATAACTTGTGGAAATATCCTTGATCGGAGCACTTCCATGTGAGGCACCGTTGGGATCGGCCGGGGACACTCCGACGCCAAAGTCAGTAATATTTCTGAGAATAAACTATAAGTACAAAAGTAGAGAATCAGTAAGTGTACCTCAATAGCTTGGGAGGCAAGCTATTTATAGTCATGTAGTTGTAACTCTCGGTAACTAGAAAGTCTCCATTAATGCTTCATTAATGGCGGTTACTGATCTTATTCAAGTATGACCGTTAGCTCATTAATGGGTTATTAGTTGCCTTTATTGGGAATCGGCTTGGCCGTTCCTTGGACGTATCGATGTTTGACGGCGGGTCTCCCAAGGCGTTTGACCGTCTGTGGCGTGTTGAGGAATCTGTAGATCCGCCACCTATGAGTCTTGCTTTATACGCCATCTGGAGATTCGTCGGTGGATCTTTATCCATAAGAGTATTGATGGCGGATCCTTCATTCTTTGTCTAATTATCCTTTTTCCCCATGTATGATATTTGGATGTTATGGAGATATAGATGAACAGTCATGTCATTACGCATCTTTAATTGCTATTAATTCTCCATTAATCCCAGCATTTATCCTTGAAACCCTCAAAGTTGGAGTATTCGAACAGTCAGGTCTTTATTCCCATTTAATGGCTATTAATTACCATTTAATTGTATTTATTCCCATTCATGGATGGTAATAAAGACGCCTTTTGGTATTTTTAGATCTGTCAAGGCGTATGTACGCTCTCCTTGAGAACAATGGCGGGTCTCGTCATGGTCCACGTGGCATGACATAATGCTAAAGACTCATTCATTTTCCTCATTATTTGCATATTCACCCCTGCATTAATCATGCATTAATTATCATTAATTTCACATTAATCATGCATAAATATCTCTTTTAGAAGGAATAATGGTTTACAATTATTTCTATTAATTTTCTCTTATTCCTTATTGAAGAATAATTTGGGTTGTTATCATTAATTTTAAAAAAAAATCCAACCTTAACTTAAGCTTTCTCAAAGAATTTTTTGTAGTCATTAAAAAAAAAAGTGATTTTACAGTACTTTTTTTTAGAAAATTTTAGAGTACTTTTAATGAACTTATTTGATAATTTTGTTTTACATTCTAGTTTTCTTTATAAAGATGAGTATTTACGTTTAATTAATTTAAATATGCTGTATATAATCATTAGTAATTAGTTATTTTGAACATTTTTATGGTATGGATTCGGTTGACCAAGACAGAAATTAATGTATATGCAGTTATAGGAAATTAAATCTTGTTGAAATGACAAAGTTAATTAATTTGGAAATCACAACCTTGAGATTTACTTATTTATTAAATAATTTGGTTGGGCTAAAAAGGAAGAAAAGACAGATCATTGTATTCTGTTTGTGGGGTTGGAATGAATTCAATACTTCCAAAACTAATACTAAGGAATGTATCTCAACTATGCATACCATCTAAATACATTAAATTATTATTATATCTTTCTTTTGGACCTACTTTGCACATGTAAATATTTTGATATTCAAG
Source organism: Euphorbia lathyris (assembly GCF_963576675.1). Lineage (NCBI taxonomy): Eukaryota > Viridiplantae > Streptophyta > Magnoliopsida > Malpighiales > Euphorbiaceae > Euphorbia > Euphorbia lathyris. Next base: position 34,624,996 of record NC_088917.1, on the reverse strand, counting down.
TTAGAAAGATGATAAAGAAGGAGGTGTTGCATTTTTTTAAGAAGAAAGAAACTTCCATTTCGGTAAGGCATTGCAAGCAAACGGAGGAGGGTAGCAATAGCATGAGTCGAACAATTTGCAGACCGTTTAACAAAACTGACAGTACTATTACATATATCTTTAATCAAGGATTTACAATCACCAAGTACAACTCCAAAGAAGGAATGAGACATAATAGACTAGGTTATCACTTGACTTAAGAGTTGAGAGTATGTTTCAACAACAATTTTACTCCACCTATTTTTCTTAACCCAACTCAAAGCCTCTCTACGGAAAAGGGCTTCTGCCAACAGTGGATCAAGAGGACATCGGGGGCTTCCATTAGCTGCAGGGTTGAGGGCGCAGTAGCAGAAACACAAAATTGGGCCTACTTCCACAGTGACAAGAAGGTTGTAGCACGACTAAACATAGTAGGGGCAGGAGAGGATGTTTTATTCCAAACAATATCATTGTGGTTCATCCAGAGTATCCAACAAATCGTTGTTGTTGTTTGCACCTATTTGAACCATTAACGAAAGACCAGAAATCCCTAAAAGAAGAGAACAACACATTGACATCACCATACGATGTGAAATTCCACAACTGGTTAGCATAATCACACCCTACAAGCACATGGAAAATACTTTCGCTTGGTTTAACACGTACTGGTCAAATATCAGCAATATTAACATGCCTTGAGTTAAGCATAGACAGAGTCGGTAAGCAAGCTGTCAAAGCATGCTCGAGGAGGTTATTGAATTTTGGAGGGGTAGATAAACTCTATACTGAGCTCCAACTAACTAATATATTCGGATAAACAGCTCCTGGACTGTCATTCATACCCATAAGCTTCAAGTATCCATTCTTCATGTTATAACAGCCCTTCGGATCTTAGCACCAGTACCAAAAGTCATTAATACTTCTATTGTTCAGAGGAATTCGATAAATTAAATGGCTACCGGGTGCAGTAAACACGATAAAGATGAATATGTCGTCCCACTGATTCCCCACCACCGATTTCTAATTGCTCACATTCTCCAAGACCAAATCATCCTCGCGTACAGTTTCCATATAAGGATTCAAGGGATCTGATAGCCAAGGATCAGTCCAAATATTGATCCGGACCCCAGGTCCAACTAAGCAACAAGTACCCAACTTTATCAAATCAGAGGCCTCCATAATGTTGCACTAGATATAGCTCAAGTTGTTTCCAACAGAAGCATTCAACAAGGACGAGTTGGGATAAAGCGTGCTTTATAAACCCGGGCCACAAGGGATGATGGGTTGGTGAGAAATCTTCATCCCTATTTCGCAAGAAGTGCCAAATTAAATTGGTGAAATTTGCAGACCCCATTCCTCTAAGTTTCTTAGGAACACACAACTTGTCCCAAAACTTCCACCGAATTCCTTTTCGCTCAATCCCATTTGAACCCCACCAGAAATAGTTTAACATTTTCTCAAGATCATAGCACAACAATTGTGGTAGTAGAAACATCCCCATTACATAAGTCGGGACAGCTTGTAGCACAGATTTAATCATAATCTCTTTACCGATCCTAGAGAGAAAGTGAGACAAACAGTAGGCCTAGATATTCCCCAGGCTCATAAGCATGTGACACACTAAAGAAAGAACTCAAAGAATGACAAGTCTGCATAAAGCAATTTATACTGAAAGAAATAAAGGACTTGGAGAAATTGATCTTTTTCTATGAAGACCGTTCACAATCTACTAGACAATCATGAATAACCACACCTTCCCCAGGGAAACTCTAAAAATAGATAGTTATCATCCGCAAAAAAAAAAAAAAAGTGAGACAAAAGAGGGGCGTAACGAGAAATACGACAACCATGTATAAGGCCTCGACTCTTCAGGCTAGAAAGATAAGTAGATAGCCGATCTGAACAAATTAGGAATATGTACTATGAAATTGGACCCCCTTGATGGAGCCCCTCTGTACTAATGTTTTTTTATGGAAGCATTGGTATTTTACTACTTGAATTAGTGAATTTCTCTTATTATTACATATTCCATTATTCTTCTTGCCTTTACTTGGTCTGGGAACCTTATAACCATAAAAGACCACAAACTTAATTAATACCTATCCAATGTTGTTCTTCAATTTTAAAGTTTTTCTTCATCTCTTCTGCAATTGAATATACTTCATCTCTTCGATTTACTTGGTCTAGGATTAAGTTGTAAATGATTAGAGATAAATTGAGGAAACAGATCCTACATCCTTGGAAATGGGTGGAGATAGAGATAGAAATGAAGGAGAGGTGTCGTGAGGACTCATAGAGAAAGAGAGGAACTAGAGGAGAGAGAGAGAGTGTGTGAATTTTGTTGTTAATGAAAAATAACTATGATCAACTTTCAGTCAAATATTCACGTCATTCTTTTTCTACGGTGTGACTCAAAAAATTTCTAATTGCTAATGATGCAATCCATAAACTTGAGTTTGTAAACTTTTAAAACACACGTCTGCATTTGCAAATGGAGCAAATCACAAGTATTTTTTTTAATTTCCTTATTTATTTATTTATTTTTTTAGCATTTCTTAAGTTACTTAGGATCATTTTGATTTTTCTTTCTAACCTTAAAACTTTATTTAAGCATGGTCCAAAAACTAGCATGTCATGTGGTAAAAAGAAAAATTATTTTCTTATGATTTTAGTTTTAAATTTTACTTGAATTAAAAAAAAAAGTTGATAAAGTTTTACATCACTAATGTCTTTGGGAGCTTGAAAAAGTACAAAACTATGCTATCATTAGGGTGAAAAGTTAAATTTTTGAAAAAAAAAAAGAGTTGTGGGTTTTACATATTTTTCTGTAATTAAGGTGGGAGTTAATTAGGAGAGAAAAAAAATCTTGCTCTTAGTCACTACCCGTAAAAAAAAAGCTCCACTTAGGTAACCCACTTCAACTCCCTGGGCTTCTAGCCATTTTGTGTCACTCATATCTCATCTTTTTTATTTTGATATCATGTATTGTGTACTTATCCCACCATTTTTTAAATCCCCAATACATCTCACTTCTCCTAGTTTCTTTTATTTGTATATCCCATTCTTCATTCTTTTCATTTTCTTTGTTTCTCTCTTATTTGTGGTTTTTTTATTAGGGATTTGAAGATGCTTAGGAAAACCATATCCACTGCCATCATTAAGAAGGAGAAGCAAAAGCTGACTGAAACAAGCACTGACTTTGTAGAGATGGCCAAACTCTTCAAACATCTTTTTACCTTCTTTAATGAGACCTCCATTTGACGATATGCGTTATTTTTGTCACGTCCGTGTCTAAATTTCTAGAATTTATATTAGTATATATTATAATTATTGGGTGTGTGAAGTTAATTTGGTACTATAGTAAAAGTTTGGAGTTAATTTGATGGTTTTAGATGTAAATTAAAAGTTTAGAATAATTTTTAAAAGATTATATAAAGATGGAGGACCAAACTGGATATTCGCCAATATGATGTCATATATGCAAAGAGGTGCGGAGAACAAGATCATTATCTGTTTTTTTTCTTTTCATTTCTTTTTCTATTTTTTTTATTCATCAGTTTTCTCTGAACCTTTCTCCACCGTTTCTTTGATTTACGAATATTCGACCGTCCAAATCACTTGAAATTAAAACCATAGCATTCTTATATATAGTTCTAAGTCCTAACCGAAGAGTTTTTGAGTTTCGGCAGTGTTTGGAGGGAAACGTCTTAGACATAATTTATAGGAGAATTGAACGGGTCTGTTTTCTTCAATTAGTAGCCAAGGTAAGTAACTATCAACTATATTTTGAGTTTTATATATATAAATATATATATAATCAAAAAAGTTCCAGAAATTGATATTTTAGGGTTATGCAGGAATTTTGTAAAATTGAGAATTTTTATGATTTTGCTTTTATTGTGAAATTCTGGAATTATGGTTCAAATGAAGCTATTGATTATGCTTCTATGTGAATTTCAGATTTTACTTGATTATGTTGATTTAAGGCTTAATTTGGTTGATTTACATATATATACATATATGTTTTTGGTTTCAATGTATATATATATATATATATGGAATAAAATGAATTTGATGATTTCTTACGAATTGGTTTTGGATTGAGAAATCTGTTGCGGTTATTGTTGTTATTATTTTGGATTGAAATCCATATATGATTTTTATGAGTTGTGATATTTCGAAAGATTAAATGGTTTTGTCCATCTAGGATTGCCCGGGGTAGGAGTTGTATTTGTAAGACCATATCTAATGGCGATATGGCCAGAGTGCACGGCTGGTAGTCCTAACTGTTAGGCAAGGAACGAGATATAAATGAGATATCTCGATATTGTTATGATTGATGTTATGATCTACACGGGTGGAATTCGAGGATGGATACACATACACAAATTTTATTTTATGAACTTAAGTTTTGAGATTGTTTTATAAGGTTTTGATGATTATATTATAAACTTAAGTTTTGAGTATATTTTATAAGGTTTTGATTAAATCTCTTTATAAATGTATATATGTAGCTATGTTAAGTAAAGTTGGTTTTTATAGTTGATAATTCCTTACTGAGATTTTTGTCTCATTTTTTTTAAATGTTTTAATGTTTTTAGGTGATAAAGTACAGGATATAGAGAAAGTTACCGACCGTTTAGGCGATGTTTGGAAGTTGGCTGCTTATTGTTAGAATTATGGTTAGAACTTTAGTATTTAATTGTAATATTGGTAAATATGTTGAGGCTTTAATGTAATAGGAATATAGATTTGTTTAGAATATACGTCTAATATGAATACCTAGAAAAGTGATATTTATAATTTGGAGACTCTTAAGTATTGATTATGATCTTTCTATTTCACGCCCGATGCCGATTGAGGTCGTCTAGGGTCGGGTGTGACAATTTTGCTCAGTCCCATTTGATTTTACTAGATGCATTTAGACCAATTTGAAGAAGGTACGACTTGACATAGTGGTGAAGAAGCTCTTGTAGGCTGGATGGTTCAAAGGCTTTGTACAAGTGCATTAACCATTTTACAAGGAACTAACCATGGAGTCCTTATTGAAGATAAACTGAAACTTAGAGAATAAACAAAGTAGAATAGAAGAGAAAAATGGATTGTTTACTGATGAGTATTTTTCATATCTTCTATATATAATATAAAACAGTAACGATGGAGCTGAAGTGTCACTTCCTCCTTTTTTACTGATAAAAAATATAATATATTAACTTTAGTTATATTATTATATTTATTTATAAAAAATTATTTTATTCGTACTATATCTAAGAGTTCTACATAATTTAAATTAATCCCTAAAATCTCTCTAATTCTCTGCATATCTATATCTAAAAGTTCTACATAATTTAAATTAACCCCTAAAATCTCTCTTTTTTTTTGGTAAGAAAGGAAAGGAAAAAAACAAAACCAACAAAAAACCTACACCGGGATCAGTCTAGGAAGGCTGACTCCAATCCTATCCTCTAGGAGAGAAGGCAAAAGAAAAGAAGGAGGAACAGATAGGGTAGAAACACCTAACATTCTCCCATGCCCAGCAGCTGCTAAGCGATCCGCCACGCGGTTTTGCTCCCTAAAAATATGGGAGAAATTAAGATAACCCCTAAAATCTCTCTAATTCTCTGCATATCTATCTTCTATCTATATATAATATAAAACAGTAACGATAGAGCTGAGGTGTCACTTCCTCTTTTTTTACTGACAAAAATATAATATAAAATATAATATATTAACTTTAGTTATATTATTATATTTATTTATAAAAAATTTATTTTATCTGTAATTTAAATTAATCCCTAAAATCTCTCTAATTCTCTCCATATCTATATCTAAAAGTTCTACATAATTTAAATTAATCCCTAAAATCTCTCTAATTCTCTGCATATCTATATATAATATAAAACAGTAACGATGGAGCTGAGGTGTCACTTACTCCTTTTTTACTAATAAAAAATATAATATATTGACTTTAGTTATATTATTATATTTATTTATAAAAAAGATTATTTTATCCGTACGATATCTAAGACTTCTACAGAATTTAAATTGATCCCTAAAATCTCTCTAATTCTCTGCATATCTATATCTAAAAGTTCTACATACTTGAAATTAATTCCTAAAATCTCTCTAATTCTCTACATATCTATATATAATATAAAACAGTAACGATGGAGCTGAGATGTCACTTACTCATTTTTTACTGATAAAATATACAGAATTTAAATTAATCCCTAAAATCTCTCTAATTCTCTGCCTATCTATCTATATATAATATAAAACAGTAACGATGGAGCTGAGGTGTCACTTACTCATTTTTTACTAATAAAAAATATAATATAATATATTAACTTTAGTTATATTATTATATTTATTTATAAAAAAGATTATTTTATCCGTACTATATCTAAGACTTCTACAGAATTTAAATTGATCCATAAAATCTCTCTAATTCCCTGCATATCTATATCTAAAAGTTCTACATAATTGAAATTAATTCATAAAATCTCTCTAATTCTCTACATATCTATATATAATATAAAACAGTAATGATGGAGCTGAGATGTCACTTACTCATTTTTTACTGATAAAAAATATAATATAAAATATAATATATTAACTTTAGTTATATTATTATATTTATTTATAAAAAAATTATTTTATCCGTACTATATCTAAGAGTTCTACAGAATTTAAATTAATCCATAAAATCTCTCTAATTCTCTGCATATCTATATCTAAAAGTTCTACGTAATTTAAATTAATTCCTAAAATCTCTCTAATTATCTGCATATATATATCTATATATAATATAAAACAGTAACGATGGAGCTGAGGTCCCACTTCCTCCTTTTTTACTGATAAAAAATATAATATATTAACTTTAGTTATATTATTATATTTATTTATAAAATGATTATTTTATTCGTACTATATCTAACAGTTCTACAAAATTTAAATTAATCCATAAAATCTCTCAAATTCTATGCATATCTATATCTAAAAGTTCTACATAATTTAAATTAATCCCTAAAATCTCACTAATTCTCTGCATATCTATCTTCTATCTATATATAATATAAAACAGTAACGATGGAGCTAATGTGTCACTTCCTCATTTGTTACTGATAAAAATATAATATAAAATATAATATATTAACTTTATTATATTATTATATTTATTTATAAAAGATTATATAAAGTATAATATATTAACTTTAGTTATATTATTATATTTATTTATAAAAAGATTATTTTATCCGTACTATATCTAAGAGTTCTACAGAATTTAAATTAATCCCTAAAATCTCTCTAATTCTCTCCATATCTATATCTAAAAGTTTTACAGAATTTAAATTAATCCCTAAAATCTCTCTAATTCTCTCCATATCTATCTATATATAATATAAAACAGTAACGATGGAGCTGAGGTGTCACTTTCTCTTTTTTTACTGATAAAAATATAATATATTAACTTTAGTTATATTATTATATTTATTTATAAAAAGATTATTTTATTCGTACTATATCTAAGAGTTCTATATAATTTAAATTAATCCCTAAAATCTCTCTAATTCTCTGCATATCTATATCTAAAAGTTCTACTTAATTTAAATTAACCCCTAAAATCTCTCTAATTCTCTACATATCTATATTCTATCTATATATTATATAATATAAAATAGTAACGATGGAGCTGAGGTGTCACTTCCTCTTTTTTTACTGCTAAAAAATATAATATAAAATATAATATATTAACTTTAGTTATATTATTATATTTATTTATAAAAAAGATTATTTTATCCGTACTATATCTAAGATTTCTACAAAATTTCAATTGATCCCTAAAATCTCTCTAATTCTCTGCATATCTATATCTAAAAGTTCTACATAATTGAAATTAATTCCTAAAATCTCTCTAATTCTCTACATATCTATATATAATATAAAACAGTAACGATGGAGCTGAGGTGTCACTTCCTCATTTTTTACTGATAAAATATACAGAATTTAAATTAATCCCTAAAATCTCTCTAATTCTCTCCATATCTATATCTAAAAGTTCTACATAATTTAAATTAATCCCTAAAATCTCTCTAATTCTCTGCATGTCTATCTTCTATCTATATATATAATATAAAACAGTAACGATGAAGCTGATGTGTCACTTCCTCATTTGTTACTGATAAAAATATAATATATTAACTTTAGTTATATTATTATATTTATTTATAAAAAGATTATATAAAATATAATATATTAACTTTAGTTATATTATTATATTTATTTATAAAAAGATTATTTTATTCGTACTATATCTAAGAGTTCTATATAATTTAAATTAATCCCTAAAATCTCTCTAATTCTCTGCATATCTATATCTAAAAGTTCTACATAATTTAAATTAACCCCTAAAATCTCTATAATTCTCTGCATACCTATATTCTATCTATATATTATATAATATAAAACAGTAACGATGGAGCTGAGGTGTCACTTCCTCTTTTTTTACTGATAAAAAATATAATATAAAATATAATATATTAACTTTAGTTATATTATTTATAAAAAAGATTATTTTATCCGTACTATATCTAAGACTTCTACAGAATTTAAATTGATCCCTAAAATCTCTTTAATTCTCTGCATATCTATATCTAAAAGTTCTACATAATTTAAATTAACCCCTAAAATCTCTATAATTCTCTGCATACCTATATTCTATCTATATATTATATAATATAAAACAGTAACGATGGAGCTGAGGTGTCACTTCCTCTTTTTTTACTGATAAAAAATATAATATAAAATATAATATATTAACTTTAGTTATATTATTTATAAAAAAGATTATTTTATCCGTACTATATCTAAGACTTCTACAGAATTTAAATTGATCCCTGAAATCTCTTTAATTCTCTGCATATCCGTACTATATCTAAAAGTTCTACATAATTGAAATTAATTCCTAAAATCTCTTTAATTCTCTACATATCTATATATAATATAAAACAGTAACGATGGAGCTGAGGTGTCACTTCCTCATTTTTTACTGATAAAATATACAGAATTTAAATTAATCTCTAAAATCTCTTTAATTCTCTCCATATCTATCTTCTATCTATATATAATATAAAACAGTAACGATGGAGCTGATGTGTCACTTCCTCATTTGTTACTGATTAAAATATAATATAAAATATAATATATTAACTTTAGTTATATTATTATATTTATTTATAAAAAGATTATATAAAATATAATATATTAACTTTAGTTATATTATTATATTTATTTATAAAAAGATTATTTTATCCGTACTATATATCTAATTTAAATTAATCCCTAAAATCTCTCTAATTCTCTCCATATCTATATCTAAAAGTTTTACAGAATTTAAATTAATCCCTAAAATCTCTCTAATTCTCTGCATATCTATCTATATATAATATAAAACAGTAACGATTGAGCTGATGTGTCACTTCCTCTTTTTTTACTGATAAAAAATATAATATAAAATATAATATATTAACTTTAGTTATATTATTATATTTATTTATAAAAAGATTATTTTATTCATACTATATCTAAGAGTTCTATATAATTTAAATTAATCCCTAAAATCTCTCTAATTCTCCGCATATCTATATCTAAAAGTTCTACATAATTTAAATTAACCTCTAAAATCTTTCTAATTCTCTGCATATCTATATTCTATCTATATATTATATTATATAATGTAAAACAGTAACGATGGAGCTGAGGTGTCACTTCCTCTTTTTTTACTGATAAAAAATATAATATATTAACTTTAGTTATATTATTATATTTATTTATAAAAAAGATTATTTTATCCGTACTATATCTAAGACTTCTACAGAATTTAAATTGATCCCTAAAATCTCTTTAATTCTCTGCATATCTATATCTAAAAGTTCTACATAATTGAAATTAATTCCTAAAATCTCTCTAATTCTCTACATATCTATATATAATATAAAACAGTAACGATGGAGCTGAGGTGTCACTTCCTCATTTTTTACTGATAAAATATACAAAATTTAAATTAATCTCTAAAATCTCTTTAATTCTCTCCATATCTATCTTCTATCTATATATAATATAAAACAGTAACGATGGAGCTGATGTGTCACTTCCTCATTTGTTACTGATAAAAATATAATATAAAATATAATATATTAACTTTAGTTATATTATTATATTTATTTATAAAAAGATTATATAAAATATAATATATTAACTTTAGTTATATTATTATATTTATTTATAAAAAGATTATTTTATCCGTACTATATCTAAGAGTTCTACAGAATTTAAATTAATCCCTAAAATCTCTCTAATTCTCTCCATATCTATATCTAAAAGTTTTACAGAATTTAAATTAATCCCTAAAATCTCTCTAATTCTCTCCATATCTATATCTAAAAGTTTTACAGAATTTAAATTAATCCCTAAAATCTCTCTAATTCTCTGCATATCTATCTATATATAATATAAAACAGTAACGATTGAGCTGATGTGTCACTTCCTCTTTTTTTACTGATAAAAAATATAATATAAAATATAATATATTAACTTTAGTTATATTATTATATTTATTTATAAAAAGATTATTTTATTCATACTATATCTAAGAGTTCTATATAATTTAAATTAATCCCTAAAATCTCTCTAATTCTCCGCATATCTATATCTAAAAGTTCTACATAATTTAAATTAACCCCTAAAATCTCTATAATTCTCTGCATACCTATATTCTATCTATATATTATATAATATAAAACAGTAACGATGGAGCTGAGGTGTCACTTCCTCTTTTTTTACTGATAAAAAATATAATATAAAATATAATATATTAACTTTAGTTATATTATTTATAAAAAAGATTATTTTATCCGTACTATATCTAAGACTTCTACAGAATTTAAATTGATCCCTAAAATCTCTTTAATTCTCTGCATATCTATATCTAAAAGTTCTACATAATTGAAATTAATTCCTAAAATCTCTCTAATTCTCTACATATCTATATATAATATAAAACAGTAACGATGGAGCTGAGGTGTCACTTCCTCATTTTTTACTGATAAAATATACAGAATTTAAATTAATCTCTAAAATCTCTCTAATTCTCTCCATATCTATCTTCTATCTATATATAATATAAAACAGTAACGATGGAGCTGGTGTGTCACTTCCTCATTTGTTACTGATAAAAATATAATATAAAATATAATATATTAACTTTAGTTATATTATTATATTTATTTATAAAAAGATTATATAAAATATAATATATTAACTTTAGTTATATTATTATATTTATTTATAAAAAGATTATTTTATCCGTACTATATCTAAGAGTTCTACAGAATTTAAATTAATCCCTAAAATCTCTCTAATTCTCTCCATATCTATATCTAAAAGTTTTACAGAATTTAAATTAATCCCTAAAATCTCTCTAATTCTCTGCATATCTATCTATATATAATATAAAACAGTAACGATTGAGCTGATGTGTCACTTCCTCTTTTTTTACTGATAAAAAATATAATATAAAATATAATATATTAACTTTAGTTATATTATTATATTTATTTATAAAAAGATTATTTTATTCGTACTATATCTAAGAGTTCTATATAATTTAAATTAATCCCTAAAATCTCTCTAATTCTCCGCATATCTATATCTAAAAGTTCTACATAATTTAAATTAACCCCTAAAATCTCTCTAATTCTCTGCATATCTATATTCTATCTATATATTATATTATATAATGTAAAACAGTAACGATGGAGCTGAGGTGTCACTTCCTCTTTTTTTACTGATAAAAAATATAATATAAAATATAATATATTAACTTTAGTTATATTATTATATTTATTTATAAAAAAGATTATTTTATCCGTACTATATCTAAGACTTCTACATAATTTAAATTGATCCCTAAAATCTCCCTAATTCTCTGCATATCTATATCTAAAAGTTCTACATAATTGAAATTAATTCCTAAAATCTCTCTAATTCTCTACATATCTATATATAATATAAAACAGTAACGATGGAGCTGAGGTGTCACTTCCTCATTTTTTACTGATAAAATATACAGAATTTAAATTAATCTCTAAAATCTCTTTAATTCTCTCCATATCTATCTTCTATCTATATATAATATAAAACAGTAACGATGGAGCTGATGTGTCACTTCCTCATTTGTTACTGATTAAAATATAATATAAAATATAATATATTAACTTTAGTTATATTATTATATTTATTTATAAAAAGATTATATAAAATATAATATATTAACTTTAGTTATATTATTATATTTATTTATAAAAAGATTATTTTATCCGTACTATATCTAAGAGTTCTACAGAATTTAAATTAATCCCTAAAATCTCTCTAATTCTCTCCATATCTATATCTAAAAGTTTTACAGAATTTAAATTAATCCCTAAAATCTCTCTAATTCTCTGCATATCTATCTATATATAATATAAAACAGTAACGATTGAGCTGATGTGTCACTTCCTCTTTTTTTACTGATAAAAAATATAATATAAAATATAATATATTAACTTTAGTTATATTATTATATTTATTTATAAGAAGATTATTTTATTCATACTATATCTAAGAGTTCTATATAATTTAAATTAATCCCTAAAATCTCTCTAATTCTCCGCATATCTATATCTAAAAGTTCTACATAATTTAAATTAACCTCTAAAATCTTTCTAATTCTCTGCATATCTATATTCTATCTATATATTATATTATATAATGTAAAACAGTAACGATGGAGCTGAGGTGTCACTTCCTCTTTTTTTACTGATAAAAAATATAATATATTAACTTTAGTTATATTATTATATTTATTTATAAAAAAGATTATTTTATCCGTACTATATCTAAGACTTCTACAGAATTTAAATTGATCCCTAAAATCTCTTTAATTCTCTGCATATCTATATCTAAAAGTTCTACATAATTGAAATTAATTCCTAAAATCTCTCTAATTCTCTACATATCTATATATAATATAAAACAGTAACGATGGAGCTGAGGTGTCACTTCCTCATTTTTTACTGATAAAATATACAGAATTTAAATTAATCTCTAAAATCTCTCTAATTCTCTCCATATCTATCTTCTATCTATATATAATATAAAACAGTAACGATGGAGCTGATGTGTCACTTCCTTATTTGTTACTGATAAAAATATAATATAAAATATAATATATTAACTTTAGTTATATTATTATATTTATTTATAAAAAGATTATATAAAATATAATATATTAACTTTAGTTATATTATTATATTTATTTATAAAAAGATTATTTTATCCGTACTATATCTAAGAGTTCTACAGAATTTAAATTAATCCCTAAAATCTCTCTAATTCTCTCCATATCTATATCTAAAAGTTTTAAAGAATTTAAATTAATCCCTAAAATCTCTCTAATTCTCTCCATATCTATATCTAAAAGTTTTACAGAATTTAAATTAATCCCTAAAATCTCTCTAATTCTCTGCATATCTATCTATATATAATATAAAACAGTAACGATTGAGCTGATGTGTCACTTCCTCTTTTTTTACTGATAAAAAATATAATATAAAATATAATATATTAACTTTAGTTATATTATTATATTTATTTATAAAAAGATTATTTTATTCATACTATATCTAAGAGTTCTATATAATTTAAATTAATCCCTAAAATCTCTCTAATTCTCCGCATATCTATATCTAAAAGTTCTACATAATTTAAATTAACCTCTAAAATCTTTCTAATTCTCTGCATATCTATATTCTATCTATATATTATATTATATAAAACAGTAACGATGGAGCTGAGGTGTCTCTTTTTTTACTGATAAAAAATATAATATAAAATATAATATATTAACTTTAGTTATATTATTTATAAAAAAGATTATTTTATCCGTACTATATCTAAGACTTCTACAGAATTTAAATTGATCCCTAAAATCTCTTTAATTCTCTGCATATCTATATCTAAAAGTTCTACATAATTGAAATTAATTCCTAAAATCTCTCTAATTCTCTACATATCTATATATAATATAAAACAGTAACGATGGAGCTGAGGTGTCACTTCCTCATTTTTTACTGATAAAATATACAGAATTTAAATTAATCTCTAAAATCTCTCTAATTCTCTCCATATCTATCTTCTATCTATATATAATATAAAACAGTAACGATGGAGCTGATGTGTCACTTCCTCATTTGTTACTGATAAAAATATAATATAAAATATAATATATTAACTTTAGTTATATTATTATATTTATTTATAAAAAGATTATATAAAATATAATATATTAACTTTAGTTATATTATTATATTTATTTATAAAAAGATTATTTTATCCGTACTATATCTAAGAGTTCTACAGAATTTAAATTAATCCCTAAAATCTCTCTAATTCTCTCCATATCTATATCTAAAAGTTTTACAGAATTTAAATTAATCCCTAAAATCTCTCTAATTCTCTGCATATCTATCTATATATAATATAAAACAGTAACGATTGAGCTGATGTGTCACTTCCTCTTTTTTTACTGATATGAAATATAATATAAAATATAATATATTAACTTTAGTTATATTATTATATTTATTTATAAAAAGATTATTTTATTCGTACTATATCTAAGAGTTCTATATAATTTAAATTAATCCCTAAAATCTCTCTAATTCGCCGCATATCTATATCTAAAAGTTCTACATAATTTAAATTAACCTCTAAAATCTTTCTAATTCTCTGCATATCTATATTCTATCTATATATTATATTATATAATGTAAAACAGTAACGATGGAGCTGAGGTGTCACTTCCTCTTTTTTTACTGATAAAAAATATAATATAAAATATAATATATTAACTTTAGTTATATTATTATATTTATTTATAAAAAAGATTATTTTATCCGTACTATATCTAAGACTTCTACATAATTTAAATTGATCCCTAAAATCTCTCTAATTCTCTGCATATCTATATCTAAAAGTTTTACATAATTGAAATTAATTCCTAAAATCTCTCTAATTCTCTACCAGTCCCGCTCAATTGGACCCTAATGACCAAATTATATTTGGACCTTCACCGTTAGATTTAGTTGCAATATAATCCAACGGTTCTGATATTAAATAATTAAAATAATAGTTAACTGATTTTTATTGTATTAATCTTTAATTGATTCCTACAAACAAGGCAAAGATAAACACGATTACACTGTTCAACTATCTTCTTCCATATTCCCTTGCATAAAAATCACATCAATCTCTACCTTTTGATCCAATGATAATTAAGCCGTGTATACACATGATTCCGATTAAAAGTAGAATGAAAATTTGAGGGGATGAAATTCGATATATGAATGTAAATCCCAATTGCTTCTCAGTTTGAACAAAGAATCCATAAAAAAGCCTAGAAATAAAAACCCAGACTCAGATAAAAGTTAAACAAATAAAATCAAGCACTCAAATTCAGTATTATTGTTGAACCAAAAATCCATTAGGTCTCTCTGTCGATTGAAAATCTCAATCGTCTCTTAAAACACTTTTTTAAATTTCAATTTTTATATCAGTCTGGCTTTAGGTTTCCAGAAAAAAATGATTATGCAGACGTTTCTGAGTGTTTGAGGTAATTCATGACTTCTCTTTATATGAATTTATTGTGTTGCCTTAATTAATGGCTTCTCTTAGATTACAGAGGATCTGTAGTTAAATTGTATCATGAGATAAACACCCTAAACAACAACATAATAAGACTTTGGCATGGACAGGTTCATGATTTTTTAGCCGGAAAAGATGGAAGAAGAACGGTGTAGGTTTCACTTTATCCTTGTTTTTACGGATTAATACAATAAAAATCAGTTAACTATTATTTTAATTATTTAATATCAGAACCGTTGGATTATATTGCAACTAAATCTAACGGTGAAGGTCCAAATATAACTTGATCATTAGGGTCCAATTGAGCGGGACTGAATTCTCTACATATCTATATATAATATAAAACAGTAACGATGGAGCTGAGGTATCACTTCCTCATTTTTTACTGATAAAATATATAGAATTTAAATTAATCCCTAAAATCTCTCTAATTCTCTCCATATCTTTATCTAAAAGTTCTACATAATTTAAATTAATCCCTAAAATCTCTTTAATTCTCTGCATATCTATCTATATATAACATAAAACAGTAACGATGGAGCTGAGGTGTCACTTACTCCTTTTTTACTGATAAAAAATATAATATATTAACTTTAGTTATATTATTATATTTATTTATAAAAATATTATTTTATCCCTACTATATCCAAGACTTCTACAGAATTTAAATTGATTCCTAAAATCTCTCTAATTCTCTGCATATCTATATCTAAAAGTTCTACATAATTGAAATTAATTCCTAAAATCTCTCTAATTCTCTACATATCTATATATAATATAAAACAGTAACGATGGAGCTGAGGTGTCACTTCCTCATTTTTTACTGATAAAAAATATAATATAAAATATAATATATTAACTTTAGTTATATTATTATATTTATTTATAAAAAGATTATTTTATCCGTACTATATATAAGAGTTCTACAGAATTTAAATTAATCCCTAAAATCTCTCTAATTCTCTGCATATCTATATTTAAAAGTTCTACATAATTTAAATTAATCCCTAAAATCTCTCTAATTCTCTGCATATCTATATCTATATATAATATAAAACAGTAACGATGGAGCTGATGTGTCACTTCCTCCTTTTTTACTGATAAAAAATATAATATATTAACTTTAGTTATATTATTATATTTATTTGTAAAAGGATTATTTTATTCGTATTATATCTAAGCGTTCTACAAAATTTAAATTAATCCATAAAATCTCTCTAATTCTATGTATATCTATATCTAAAAGTTCTACATAATTTAAATTAATCCCTAAAATCTCTCTAATTCTCTGCATATCTATCTTCTATCTATATATAATATAAAACAGTAATGATGGAGCTGAGGTGTAACTTCCTCCTTTTTTACTGATAAAAATATAATATAAAATATAATATGTTAACTTTAGTTATATTATTATATTTATTTATAAAAAAGATTATATAAAATATAATATATTAACTTTAGTTATATTATTATATTTATTTATAAAAGATTATTTTATCCGTACTATATCTAAGAGTTCTACAGAATTTAAATTAATCCCTAAAGTCTCTCTAATTCTCTCCATATCTATATCTTAAAGTTTTACAGAATTTAAATTAATCCCTAAAATCTCTCTAATTCTCTGCATATCTATATATAATATAAAATAGTAAGTATGGAGCTAAGGTGTCACTTCCTCCTTTTTTACTGATAAAAAACATAATATAATATATAATATATTAATTTTAATTATATTATTATATTTATCTATAAAAAGATTATTTAAGGTAAATGTGAAAATAAAATAATAATATTTAATTTATATAGCACCTTTGTATCATTAATTGTAATTATTAGATTATATTTTTGTTAAAATTTATATGTTAAGATGAATCCGTGCATCGCACGGGTCAAAAACTAGTTACTTAACTAGATTGCAATGCAAATATTTATAGTCTAAGATGACTCTTCACTAAAATACACGACTTTGCACTAAAACACACAACTCTTCACTAAACAATATGACTCTTCATTTAAACACATGACTCTTTATTAAAAAACACAACTCTTTAATAATTATATCAAAGTTAATTTAATCTAGCGCCAAAAATTCCTTCCATAAATTAAACTTGCTCCTTACTCCCAAACTTTCTACATTTTTATCGAAAATTTGTCTACTAAATGGTTTAGTGAAAATATTTGTCATTCGATCCTTCGTCTTGCAATACTTAACATGAACATCACCTCCATTTACAGGTTCCCTTAATAAGTGGTATCGAATCCGAATATGTTTTGTCCTTCCATGAAGAACCAAATCCTTTATGACTGAAATAATAGAAATATTGTCACAAAATAAAGTGGTTGACTTGTTTTGCTTCTACTTAAGATTTTTCGAAATTCCACGTAGCCAAATCAATTTACATTTCGTACAAGATGCAACGATATGTTCAGCTTCTGTAGTAGAAAACGCCACAATTGGTTGCTTCTTCGAGCTCCATGAAATTGCACCACTACCAACATGAAATACATATCGAGAAGTGCTTTTGTTATCATCAATGCTACCAGCCAAGTCACTATCAGTATATCCAATAAGATTAACTGGTGCATTTGCTTCGTAAAATATTCCATGATCAATGGTTCCTTTAACATATCTCAAAATTCTTTTGGCAGCCTCCCAGTGATTGGAATAAGGTTTGTCCATAAATCTTACTCATCAAGCTAACATCACACATGATGCCAGACCTTGTGGAAGTTAGATACATCAAGTTTCCAACAAGACTCATAAATATGGTAGAATAACAAGCCTTCATTCACCTTCCTTAGATACCTTCAATCTTGTGATGCATGGAGTAGAGATTAGATTATCATTCTCTATCTTGAACTTCTTTTACATAACTCTCTTATGAAATAAAAATTCCTTTCTTTGATTGATGAACTTCAATGCCAAAAAAATGATTAAGTTCTTCCAAATCTTTTATCAAATTTTTCCATTATCAAGTTCTTGAATTCATTCAACATATTCTTATAATTTCTTGTGAAAATAAGATCAGCAACATAAAGATTAACAACCATGAATCTTTCTTGAGAATCACCTTTGATGTAGAGAGTATGCTCATATGGACATTTCTGAAATCCATATTTCTCAATGTAAGAATTGATGCAATTGTACCAGGCTCTGGGCGATTGCTTTAACCTGTACCAAGCTTTCTTCAACTTGTACACTTTATTTTCTTCTCCTTTCTTGACAAACACATGTGGTTGATCAACATAGACTTCTTTTTTTAGGACACTATTCAAGAACGTAGATTTTATGTCTAGTTGGAACAACTTCCAATTATTTTGAGTAGTAAGAGAAACCAGTAATCAAACCATCTCAAGTCTTAAAACGGGAGCAAATACCTTTGTAAAATATTTTCCTTCATTTTGCTTACCCATTTGCAACCAACCTTTCCTTGCGCTTGTATCTTTTGGATTCATCTTTGTCTTTTATACCCATTTTACTCCAATAGAGTTTCTGTGTGGCGGAAAATCTATAATCTCCCATTTATCATTCTTTTCAACCGAGTCAATTTCTTATTTAATGGATCTCCTCCATATATTTATTCCTGATAAGCATCATCAAAATAAATTGGATCTTCTCCTGCAAAGAAAGCAAAAGAATACATCATTTTGCTCAATTTCATTAGTTTCATCATATATCTCCTAGAGGCTTCTCATTTTTTTTATCAGACCGGATGAAGAAGAACTTGATGAAGAACTTGGGGAAGCATTTATCAATATGGATGAAGAACTTTGGGAAGCAAAACTTCCTGCTTGAGCATTATTTTCAGCATTCTCAAACACTGGTTTTTCTTCTTCTTCTAGTTCAAACGGAAAAATTGGCAAATTTTCTTTCTCAACTTCCATCTCCTCAAACAATGAATTTTCGTCAAACCGAACATCTCGACACAGTCTTCTTTGTCACCAGATTATATAACTTGTACGCTTGCTTCTTTCACTGTAACCAATGAAAATACATTTCTTTGACTTGCCATCCAACTTGCTTCTCATTGCATCTGGAATATGAGAGTAAGCAACACTCCTAAATACTTTTAGATGATGAAAACTAGGCTTTGTATCATACCATGCTTCATGTGGTGTGCAATTTTCCAAACTCCTTATTGGTGATCTATGTATAAAATTAATTGCACAAGAAACACCTTTTGCCCAAAATCTTCTTGACAATCTCTTCTGTTTAACAAGACATCTAGTCACCTCGATAATTGTTCTATTCTTTCTTTCACACATAACATTTTATTTTGGTGTATTGCGGACTATCATTTCATGCCGAATGTCAATGTCTTTATAATATTTTTCAAATTTATTTGAGAGATATTCACCTCCTCGGCCAGTCCTCAATATGTGATTTTTTTGCAGTAAAATTCCCCACTTCTTCCTTGAAATCTTTGAATTTTTGGAAAGCTTTTGATTTGTCTCTAACACAGTACACCAAACTTTTCATGAGTAATCATCAATGAAAGAGACGAAATAACGGTTACCTCCCACAGATGAAACTGTCATCGAACCATAAAGATTCGAGTGAATAAGTTGTAGTTGTCTTTTTGCTTTCTATGAAGATTGAGAAGGACAATGAATTTTGTGTTGCTTTCCAAGCTGACATGCTTAACAAACATCATCAAGATGATCAATTTTAGGCAAACCTTTTACCATTATTTTCCTTGAAAGCATCTCCAAATTTTCATAGTTCAAGTGGTCATATCTAGCATATCATAATTTTGAAACTCCTTTATCAACACCAACAAAACAAGACATTCTGATTTTGGAGAGTGAGTGAAAAGAGATTATTTGAAGCAACTTCAACTCTAGCAATAATCTGATTTTTCTTTGACAAATAACAAGCCATGTCACGAAAGTGAATGTCAAACCCCTTCTTCAATAGATGACTGACACTAAGCAAATTGTTTTTTAGACCATGAATAAAATAGACTTCAAACATTCTTTCAACTCTTCCTTGATTTGTTTTGAACTCCAACTCACAAGCACCACTAACTTTATATACTTTTCCATCTCCTACCTTTACTTTTCCATTCAAATTCAAATAACCTCGATTTTTTTATGTTACATGTCATATGTTTGCTAGCACCACTGTTTATGTACCTAACATCTTCACAATCTCCACCATGAGATACGAGAAATAAAGTGTCTTGTATTTGCTCTTGGTTTTTCTACATCATGTTAGCTTCATGTTATTTTTCTTCTTTGTGCCCGTATTTATACACCAAATGACCATGTTTGTGGCAATTATAGCATTCAAGATAGTCACGACCTTTCCTCTTTGATTTCCATATCCACTTCCTCTTTGTGAACCTCTGAAATTCTGACTTTGATTTGCTTCATCCCATCCATTCTTCTTGCTTGCATGATAACCTCTTCTATAAGCATTTAAGCTCATTCCTCCGAAATTTTCTCCTCTTCCATGACCACGATTTTTACCTCTTTGGTTTTTGAAATCTTCCTTCCTCTCGTTTATAGACAACTTTGACTTGAGTGTTTGATCCAAAGCTACTTCCTTTTTCTTCTTGTTTAATCTTTCTTTATGAGCTTGCAACGATCCTATGAGTTCATCAATGGTCACGACATTCAAATCCTTAGATTCTTCAATGGCTACCATATTGTAGTCAAATCTAGAATCCAAAGATCGGGGATTTTTTTCAATGACACGAATACCATCCATATATAGTTTCACCATTTTTTAACTAGTTGACTATAGACAATATCCACGAACAATAATCAGAAATAGATTCCGGGTCCATTTTATGCAAACTTTCGAAATCGCCTCGAAGAGTTTGCAACCGAACCCTTTTTACCTTTTCATCTCCTCTCCAAAATTTCGCATGTTCGCTTTGCCGAAGTGGCACAGACTATTTTCTCCCAAGATGCTTCATATAAGATAAGGCTTGCTGGTTTTTCTTTCTTGATTTTCTTAGACTCTCATTTTGAACTTGTGTTAATCTTTCCTCATTTTCAACTTCAACTTCAGTATAACTTTTTTCAATTATTTCTCATTCTACTTGAGATCCAAGAAGAGCCTCATTTGGATACTCCATTTACCATAATTTTTCTCTAGTCAATTGAGAGACACAAGAGAGAGGAACACAAAAATGTTCCTTGCTACCTTTCGCCATAACCTTAACATTAACAACCCCAATGATCCTAACAAGTGCTCATTTCGTGTAATGGGGAATCACACTATAGCATCCATCAACAAATTGAACACCCTACTAGGGTTTGTTGAAGTAGATCAATAGGGAGAAGAGCCTTATTATGCCTCGGCCTTGACAGAGATGCCCAAGGATTTTGTTTAGGCCCTTTTTTGGCACGATATCATAGTTTAGGCCAATTATTTCCTACAACTGTTTAATGGGTTTGGAAAGGTTCTCTTTTGAACATCATCTATTCATTTAAAAAAAAAAAAAAAAAAAAAAAATTTGCTTATGTTTAGGGCTCTAGAAGCAGAAAATTGAACTTAAAGCTAAGAATAGAAAGAATTTCATCTTTTTAATCCAATCCAATCCAATCCCCACTGAAGAAGAAACATAAATAAGCAAGAAAATAGATCCTGTGAGTAGTCCAAAATGGGGAAAAAATAATTTCTTCTTCTCTCAAGGTCCTGTGCTTAATTCAAAAATTGTTGAACTGAGAAAATAGCAGATGAAGGATTTGAAAATATGTATGAACAATCTTTCCTCTGAATTGGTCACAATAAGCCAGCTTCAAACAGATTTCTGCGCCTTAGAGTCTCGTCTACAAGCTTGAATGTTTTCTTCACAAGTTTCTGATCAAGGGCTGTCGTTCTATATATTTTAAACACCCGATCCACACCATCTGGGCTAGTGCTTTGAAAATACAACTCCTCGAATTTTTTCTTCACATACCTGAACAACAACCAACAATTTCTCATCAACAAAGGAAAGAAGTATTCTGCAAGGTTCATTTCCAATTGAAAAACTTACTCGTATGCATGCTCAATCTCCTGTTTTCCTGTCGAAACTGGTTGATAATCCTTGAACCACTCGCATACATTTAGCGGAACCTATCATTCATTGTAGCACGTTAGACCAACACAACTTTTTAATTACTGAAATAGAATGTACTTACTTTTAGAATCTTCTTTTCAAATATATCGAATTTGTTGAGAAACAGCATGAAGGATGTTTTCTGCACAAATGAATGCAACATTTAAGAAACTAGAAAAGCTTGCAACCATAATATGTGGTCAACAAAGGAAAACCTCAAAACATGGCTGTTTCAGAACCCATTCAAAAAGCTCCTTCGTCTCCATCATACGGTTCTTGTTTTCATCCTCAAAGAGAGTTTGATCATACCTGAAGGAGCACATTATCCATAAACAGATAGTCAATTATCTTCAATTGAAGGGTAAATGCAGATTGCTCAGAAGTTGGAGATTTCAATTATCTTATGGACAAAAACGTGTTCTTACTCGCTAATGGCAGCGCAAAAGATAACAGCTGTAACACCATCAAATAGATGGATCCATTTCCGTCTCTCATTTTTCTGTCCACCAACGTCAAAAAGCCTGTAAACTTCACCACTTTTCTTGTTCTCTCCAACAGGGCTGCACAGTGATACCCAACAGGACTTCATTAAACCATATAAGACAACCATGCACAGGTAAAGACATTGTTGATTTAAATTAGTGAAAAAACACGCATTTGATAATTCTAGATGGCAGTTTATCAGCAGGTAAAAACTGCTGTAAAACAAAGAGGTTACATCTGGTACACCAACTTCATAATCAAGGAGAGCAGACAAGAGACTTTCGCACAAAAATATTCAAGTTTAGACTCTGCTAAACTTCAAAGCAGCTCAGGGGAGGGAGGTGGTTGGATAAACTTGTACCAATATTACAAAGAATCTTTTCCAACAGTTAGTCGATAACAAAACAATTGCCTACCGCACGGAAGTCAGTACTAAAAGTATGATGCTCACCTGAACTGGATCTCTACAACACCAGTTGTGCGAACTCTTGCATAAAGAATATCATCCTGCAATATCAAATGCATTAGAACTTCTTGAAAAATGAAAACAAACAATAATGTTTTTGAGCCAAGTATAAGCATTTGTAGACACAGAAGCTCATAGTACAACTCATGGCTAAAATATCCAATTGGATTGCTTTTATATGTTTTATTATGGTCACATAAAATAGGAGATTTTTAGTAATTGTATTATCATTACTACACATATGAACATATTCCATTGAGATCCAGTTGCTGTTTGCACAGTGGTTTCTTTCCTCCGACTAACAAAGATAAACAAATAATTTAAGCAGACATCTTAACGTTTCCAATGGGACAAGGATATGAATGACAGATCATGAGAAGAGTAAGGGAATACAAACTCTAAATACCTTAGTTGGAACATAATTTGAATCAGACAGTCTTTGCAAATTTTCCATGAAATAAGGGGCACAGTCTGGAACTTGAAGCTCATTTCCCCTGGCATGTGTTTCCTAGAAGCAAAGAGTAGCATTCATAATAACATTGTTTCATTTCAAAACAAGCATAAAACACTCAAGCAATAAGAGAGATGCTGAGCAATTTGCAATCGGTATGCATATATACATAATAAACCAGCTACCTGGATTGCAGGATCTTTCCACAAAGTTTCAATCTCATGTGCAAGATCTTCAGAGAGACTAGGATAATTCAACCTGCCTCCAATTTCCGACAATTTTTCTCCGATTTCCTGATGCAAAATGGATAAACTATTGAATTTAGTAGCAAATATTCTAGAACATAGGATTAGTCAACATTTCTAGAGAAAGCAACAAAAACTATGAAATTAGCTAGAGAAATAACTAAAATAACACAAGTTAGACAACTACTACTACTTCAATCCTAATAAAGATAACTTTTCTTGCAGCAACGCAATAGGCATCAAAATGGTAAATTCGAACCTTATTATCACAAGATATGACATACTTTGTAGAATCTGCTTCATTTTGAGCCAATTCCTTTGATCCATCATACAATATCTGTTCAAAGACATGAGCTGCACTTTCAATACAAAATTCACAATCTGTACACTTCAAGGTTTCGCTATCACAGCTGCCTCTATATTTTGTTACATTATGCGGAAAGGGAAATAAATAACCAACACACCCTTTCAAGTATTGCGTACTTTTATTGTCTGATAGACATTGGCATGAATGACTGAGATGTAGCTCTTCAATTCTCCTTCGTCAAAACCACTTTGAAACAAAAGTTTAATCTGCACATAAATCATGAAGAAAAAACACATAAGCAGCATTATTGGAAAAAATTATCACACGGCTAAGTAAGATGTACCTTACCTGCTTAAATATTGTGGACTTCCCAGAGTCTCCAGCTCCTAGACAATGAAAGGTAAATTGATCCACATAAGGTAAATGATAGACAAATGAACCAGAAAAGGAATTGAATAAGCTAGAAAGGGAATAAAGCAGTGACAAGATAAACAAAAGCACTCCACCTGCTGACAACACCTAGTTCCATTTTAAGATATTAAACTTAAATATGCTACACCCATAATTTTCACAAGGCCCCATCTAACTTGTTGTTGAACCATGTATTTGCAAGTCATTACATTCATGGTAATATGGATGTGATATTAATTTAAATGTCAAGCAGATTCCAATGACAGACAGCAGCGAAACATTTCAGATACATAGGCAATAAACCTTCGTCTATATTGGTTGAGTAAGAATACAGGAAAGAAAAAAAGAAAAAAAGAAAAAAAAAGAGCAAGGAAACCAAGGAAGATATGTTGCATGTAACTTTGATTTTTAAGTGTTTCACATTTCTGTATCTGTTTCGGAAACCAAAACTCTTGGAAACTTGTACAAAACATTTCAGGTCACCTTTCCGTAATTTAAAAAAAAAAAATTCAGAAACTCATTTCTTAGAATTTAAAAACTCGTATCCTGGGATGTAATGTTTTTTCAGAAGTGGATCAAATTCAATTCTCACATGTTTGGTAAATCCCTGATATTTCTAGATCATCTTGCACAAGCTTTCAAAATGAAAAAATCTCCTTCTTTCCTTTATTATGTGACTTATATCAAATTTTTTTATGAATATATATATAAAAAATTAAATGTACATAATAATTTTAAAAACTTATAGATATATCCATATTATATATTTTCATTATTTACATATTCCCCCCATGTTTCCATTTTCTACAATTTTTACAAATGCGGTTTCCTGGTTTCTATTTATATTTCAGCTTCCATATCCGCATCCGCTTTCGTTTCCATGTAACATAGCAAGGAACTGATCAAATTCATCAAGTAAGAATTAGAGGATCATAAATTTTATTCCAGTAAACATCAAAGGGAGCCCTAAGCGGAAATCATGCATGTTGTCAGTGATGTTCTTAATAAATTAAGGCTAGTCTGCAACCTAGACAAACTACTACTTGGCATATAAGATGTCAAACAAGTAATGCAATCAAATGCCAGAACAAGGTGAATACCAAGAAGTAGGAGTTTCTGAATATGCTTTTCGGCTTTTGTTTCTTGTTCAATTCGCCTTTCAATTTCTTCTGCCTGCAAATTCCATGTATTAAGCATCAATTGAAAGCAACAAATTGTGTGAGAGAACACACATAAAGGATAACAATCATTACTGCTTAGACAGTTTTGAGATTGCTCTTGTAGAATTGAAAAGAAGGGAGAAAAACTAAAGTTTTGTTTTACGAAACATATGTACCTGAGCATTCTCTTCGGTGTCTGCTTCCTTGAAGCGGCGCTGTTTACTGCAGAGTAATCCCATATTTTGTATCGCAACACACAGCATAGAAGACGTAACAATCAGGCTTCACAGGCTACCATGAAATACTTGATTCTCTTGTATTAGATCTTTCCATATTGTGGTCAACCTAACCTCAACAAAATGCTACAAACCTGTAGAAGATATTAAAGATGAAATACTTCTTATTCGGAAAGAATAAAAACTTATTCAGCAGTCCAACATAGTTACATGCCCATGATGATATGTCCGATATTCTCACTTAAAAGGTGAGGCTAATTGCAAATTGAGAGATGGCAAAATGAAATACTAAAGAATAAGAATGCCACGAACGTTCCCTTCAAGCATCAATAACAACATACACAATTGATTGTAGCTTGCAGGTGTCAAAATGAAATGGTAAATTCAAATCAGATGACAAGAAATTAACCGAGCATTGCAATCAACACAAGTATGTAAACTAAGATTCATTAAATTCATGGACATGAGTGAACAATGCAAGCAAATGCCCCTAAGTTTACATGGCATTTCTCGTGAATCCAAGGTACAGATTATGCTGACAATTAATACATTTATAAAAAATGCCCAGAAATGCATCTGCTACTACTGCCCATAATAAATATAACATGAGCAAATACATAGTACTATTTTCCTACCTCAACAGTAATCTATATTGGATTAATAAACTAAAACAGTTCCGAATTCCATACAGTTAGCAACCCAATATTTAAAAGCATAAGTTTAAGAAATTGAAAGAATTGAGGGCGATTGTAAATCTTATGCTACTAAATTCAAAATAAAAATAGAGAAGGAAAAGCAATCATAAACGAAAACCAAACAAGCATCAAATAACAAAGAGAAAAAGGCAAAAACCTGACGATCTGGGGCGGTTAAAGAGACAAAAACAAAAAGATCCCAGAAGAAAAACGAGGCAGAAAAGGGGGGAGATCTAGAAAGTGAGGAGGAATGCAAAGGAAAAGAGTGAAGTATGTACGTAATTGGGAGGAATTGAGTGGAAAGAAGTTAGAAGAAGCAAGTGAAATTGTAGAGTAGAATAATAAGAAATGAAGAAAGCGCCGAAAGCTGCAAGGAAGGAAGGGAAAAGCCCCCCTCTCTCTTTCTTTTAAGTTGATGTACTTGTCTGGTTTCAGTCAAAGATGAAAGAGGAGAGAGAGAATAAAAGAGAAAGTTTTGATTTATATATGAATGATTACAAAGTCATTTTCTTGGGAAAATATCAATATACAGAGTACAGATTACAGAGAGAGTGAACTGTTCTTCTGCTCTCTTTTTTTCCTTTGTTTGTTAGTGAAGAAGAAGAAGAAGAAGATGGTTTATCTCTTCTTCCCACCCTTTGCTAATCGACAAAATTAGCTTCTCACCCTCTCTATTTTTTTTTTTAAAATTTATTTCTATTTTCTATAGTCTATACCAAAACATTTTTTAAAAATATTATAAAAATTAAATATTTCTGAGTTATATTTTAAATAGCAAAATGTCATCTGTTGTGTGGGAACATGCAGATTTAGTTCATACAGAATATCTACTCTTTATTTAATAAAATTCACATGAGATCAATTTTGTATGTGTGAATTACATGTACAAAATTATTTCATACAAAATAAGAATATAAGTTGGATCACAATGCGCAGGTCTTGGACTAGTAATTAATAAAATTTTCACCATTTTATAAGTTGGGTTGTAACCAAGGCGAGGATTCACATCTTTATAGGGGATTCGCCTCAATAGGGACTAAGAGATTTCTCTAAAAGTGGAAATAAGGAAAAAAAATCACATGTAGAAATAGGACAAAAATATTCAGATGTGTCATTAAACTTATAATTACTTATTTTATCGTGTATGACTCCAATATTGAAAAATTTATTGGAAGGAAAAAAAACATAGTTATTGAGTTAATTTTATATATTAGTAATGATATTATACGGTAAATTTTTTAAATTACACTAAAAAAATATTATTTGGAATTTAAGTAATGGGAAATGAGGATCCCATGGAGATGGAGACATGGCCGATTTTTTCTCTATTTTATCAATGGGGCGAGGACGGAGATTCCTCATCTACACAAAAATGGAGATGGAGGGAATAGTATCCATCTCCATCTTGTCCCATTGCAACTCTATGTATGAGATAATTACCTTCGTTTTTTGTACGTAATACAAATTAATTTTTGAATTAGACTAAAAACATCGATCAAACCAATGCAATTCGATTAGTTGGTTTAAACAATGTATAAATTGGTTTTTATGGAGGTTTTCGCTTAATTCGATTGTTTATATTTTAGTTTAGAAGCATGGTTGTCAAAATCGGTCTGATAAAAAAGCCAAAAAAGATAAAGAGAAAATTAAGCATTGGAGGTTCAACCTGTGTTTTTATTAAGATTTTCGGTTAATTCGATTGTTTAAATTTTAGTTTAAGTACATTGAATGCATGGATGCATTTGTCATCAATTCTAAACCAACATCCTTGTATAAGAGGACAGACAATGGTAGAGAAATTTTTGATGAACCTTTTGTAAAAGCTATCATGTCCCAAAAAGCTTTTAATGTCTTTTATAGGGTTTGGAACAAGTAGCTTTTCGATGACTTCTACCTTGGCTTTGTCAATTTCAAGTCTTTTGGAGGAGATTTTGTGTTCGATAACGATTCCTTCTATGACTATGAAGCGACACTTTTCCCAATTGAGAACAAGGCCAGTTTCCTTGCATCTTATAAGCACAGCTTCGAAGTTGTTCATGCAATCTGTGAATGTTTTCCCATAGAGTGAGAAATCGACCATGGAGATTTCTACTGTCTTTTTTATCATGTCGTGGAAGATTCCCATCATGCACCTTTGAAATGTAGTAGATGCATTACAAAGACCAAAATGACATTCTCCTATATGCATATGTACCATAAGGACAAGTTTGTGTTGGCTTGGTCAAATGGATGAATGTGCATCTGGTTGTATCATGAGTATCCATCCAAGAAACAATATTATGCATATCCAACCAACCTTTCCAACATTTGATCGATAAATGAAAGAGGGAAATGATCCTTTCTTGTTGCATCATTGAGTTTTCGGTAGTGGATGCATACCTTCAACCTGTGACTGTTATTGTTGGAATCAATTCATTGTTCTTGTTCTTCACAACTGTCATGCCTCATTTTTTTGGAACAACTTGAATATGGTTGGTCCATATGCTGTCTAAAATGTACGAATGATACTAGCATCCAAGAGTTTGATGACTTCAGCCTCGACAACATCCTTCATATTGAGGTTCATCCTCCTTTGGGGTTGAGCAGATGCCTTGTGCACTCATTCGATTATGATTCTATGAATTCGAACACTTGGGCTGATACATTTTATATCAGAAATTTTCCAAGCCAATGCCTCATTATTCTTTTTAAGAATCAGAAGTAGTTGTTCTTTTTTTACCAGGAGCAAGTTTGGATGAAATTATGGCATGTAGTTTATTTGGTGACTACAAGTATGCATATTCAATATGTGTAGGAAGGGGTTTTAGTTCTAGCTCTAGAGGATCTTCTAGTGAAGTTTTAGTTGAATGGGCATCCTGCTTGTTCTGTATTTTAAGATCGATCTTTGGGCTTTTTCCAAAACATGTGTTCTTAGTTGGTTTCTCATCTTTAAGAGTGCCATCATCTGAGTGTTCCTTTAGTCGTTCTTCTAGTTGTTCCTGCCAATATTGCAACATTGATTCATTAGTTCCAAAAAGTAGCATAAAGCATCACTCGAAGAAGGATGTTTCATTGTTTCATTCATTTTGAAGGCTACTTTTTCATTATGCACTTTAAGGATTAGTTGTCCATTATCCATATCAATCAAGCCTTTCCCTGATAATAGGAAGGGTCGACCTAAGATGATAGGAACATGCACATCTTTATCCATATCCATAATCAAGAAGTCTACTGGTAGGATGGATTTTTCTACTTTAGCTAGAACATACTCAATTATTCCCCCTGGGGTATTTGATAGAACGGTCAACCAATTGGATGGAAACTTTAGTTGGCTGAGGATTTGGTAACCCTAGTTTCTGATAGATTGAATACAATATTAGGTTTATGCTTTCTCCTTAATATCACAGGGTATTATCAATATGAATATTTCCAATAGAACAAGGGATTGAGAAACTCAATTGGGTCTTTCAGTTTTTGAGGCAGCGACAGCTTACTTTGAAGAATGGTTGAACAAGTATGGTTTAACTAAACTAAGGATAAACTCACCAGTTTCTTCTTGTTCACCAATAATTCCTTCAAGAACTTTGCATATTGTGGCATCTTGGATGGTGCCTCTACAAAAGGAATGTTAATGCATAATGTTTTGAGGACTTCTAAAAACTTACCATGCCGGGTATCCAAATTATATTGCTTGTGTTTGTATGGGTACATAACATTAGGTAGGTATGGTGGAGGTATGGGTTGAATAGTTGGATCAAGTTGAACAGCTTGATCAATGGGAACAGATTCATCCAGCATGTTATTTATAGATGTTTGAACAATTGGAGGTTGTTCTGCCTCTTCAACGTTGGTAGGTGGAACAATTGTTTTGGTTGCCTTTCTTACCTCAAATGCTTCCTTTCGACTACGTAGTCTGATTGCATGTACTTCTTCTTTCAGATTCTATAATGTGATTAAATGGGAATTCCTAATTCGCAATCAGGGCAAGGCATAGTACTTTCTGGGTATTGATATTCGTTATACAAAGAAAGGCATTCATATGTGTCAAGCAAAGTATGTGTCTGGCATTCTTAACAGGGTTTAAATGAGAAACCCATTTCAAAATAGTAATAAGAGGATATTAGAAAGGCTCGGGCTCTGCGTCGTCTGGAGGGAGTACAAAAAGCTTTAGCATGCCGTGTTACAAATGGGTTACTGAGGCTTGAATGGAAGCTACGGAATGAATTGGATGAAATTCTTCGACAGGAGGAATTAATGTGGTTTCAAAAGTCCCACGTTAATTGGCTCCTTGACGGTGATATGAATACGCAATTCTTTCACCTAACAACACTTATTAGAAGGAGGAGGAATAAAGTAGACGGCTTAAAGGATAATGATAGGGTCTGGTGCTGGGAAGCGGATCAGATCAAGATCCTGGTCTTGGATTTCTTTGCCAAACTCTACCGTGAGGAAGTCTGCAATCGGCGTACATTGTCGACTACACACACTTTCCCGCGCCTAGAGGATCAGAATATCCGAATTTTGACTAGGCCTTTTGTTAATAGTGAAGTGAAGAGAGCCTTGTTCGACATGGCACCGTACAAAGCCTCGGGGCCTGACGAGTATCATGCTGCGTTTTTCCAGGTTATGTGGCCGAATATGGAAGCGCAGCTATGCAGGTACGTAATCTCGACGTTACACTTAGGAACTGTTGATCCAGCGGTCAATTCTACTCTTATTACGGTTATTCCCAAGGTCAATAATCCTGAGTATATTCACCAGTTCCGTCCTATAAGTCTTTGCAACGTTCTCTACAAATTGATCACCAAGTGCATTGTCAACCATCTCAAACCGATTCTAGGAAGTTTGACTGGTCCGACACAAAGCAGTTTCATCCCGAGCCTCTTGATCATGGATAATGTCATTCTTGTTCAAGAAGTGGTTCACTTTTTGAAGAAGAAACGTGGGAGGGCTGGTGGTATGATACTGAAGCTCAATTTAGAGAAAGACTATGACAGGATAAGCTGGCATTTTCTTAGAGATACTCTGCAGCTGGCTGGTTTCGACTCTCATTGGGTTAATCTTATTATGTCATATGTTGCCACCTCCTCAATGTAAGCTTTATGGAATGGAGAGAAGCTCTCCGGTTTTCATACATCTCGGGGACTTCGCCAAAGAGATCCTCTCTTTCCCTATCTCTTCGTCATGTGTATGGAGCGCCTTAGTGACCTAATTGATGATGCGGTTCTGAACGGAAACTAGAAGCCACTGCGCCTATCATAGGGTGGATATCCCTTAACTCATATATTATTTGCAGATGATATAGTCCTTTTTGCAGAAGCCGGTGTTGAACAAGGTCACAATATTCACTTAATCCTTGATTATTTCTGTGAGTGCTCAGGTCAGTGGATTAGCTTTGCGAAGTCAAAGCTATACTGCTCAGATAATGTCTCAGAAGGGGTAAGCAGAGGGGTTTGCGATATCCTTGGGATAACAAAAACTACTGATTTGGGAGTCTATCTGGGAGTCCCCTTGATGCATGAGCGAATTAATAAAGCAACGTTTGGGTATGTGGTGGATAAAGTAGTGAATCAGATGACGGGTTGGAAAGCCAAATGTTTATCCATTGTAGGGCATCTGGCGCTCATTAAATCGGTGGCTTCGGCCATCCCCTCTTATGTGATGCAGAGTGCGCTTCTCCCCATGAGTATCTGTAAAAGATTAGATGCTTTGAACCGGGCGTTCCTTTAGGGCTTGTCGACATCTACAAGAAAAATCCATCTGGTAAAGTGGCAGGAAGTGTGTCACAGTAAGCAAATGGGGGGTTTGGGGATCAGATCAACCCGTGAAATGAACATCGTGCTAGTAGCAAATCTTGGTTGGTGATACCTAACGAGTCAAGCAGCGATTTGGGTGAAAGTGGTTAGGGACAAATATGCAAGAGGAAAATGTGGCTTGATAGCTTTTCAGTTCAGAAACACAGATTCATTTATTTGGCGGCATATAATTAGGAGTGTAAAGCTTCTACTTCATTTTGGCTTGGGGAGGGTGGTTTTTAATAGCCACGACACGTCATTCTGGCTAGACGTCTGGTGTGGAGATAAGCCGCTGATTGAACAAGCAACGGGGCAGGTTCCGTCAAACTGGACAGATTTAACTGTAAGAGACTTTTGGACAGACAATGGCGGGTGGGATTGGACGTTGCTTAGTACAGTTCTGCCGGTGACGGTGCTAATGCGGCTTGCGTCGTTCAGTCTCGATCTGATTGAAGGAGAGAGGGATGGCTGGTGTTGGAGATTCTCTCAATCTAGAATATACACAGTTGCATCAGGCGTTCAATTCCTGACCAACAACTCGATGCATTCAATAAATACCCAGGTGTGTAAAGTGATTTGGAAGCTGCAGGTTCCAGAATGAGTTTGTCTTTTTCTATGGCTAGCCACGAGAGAGGAACTTCTCTACACTTCAGTTCGAAGAAAATGCTATTTGACAGTAGAGGCGGGGTGTGCACAGTGTAGCGAGGAGGAAACGTTTACTCACGCATTCCGGGATTGCCCGCGAGTCCAAGTGATATGATGAAAGTTAATACCTGCACAACTGCTGTGACATTTCAATTCTGTAAATTGGATGGAATGGATTAACGCTAACCTAGAATCGAAAGCAACGATCGGCGACTTGCAGTGGCCAATGATTTTTGCGATGAGCCTGTGGTGGATCTGGAAGTGGAGGAATCTATGGGCTTTTGAAAGGAAATCCCTCAATCACGAGTTGTCTTTGTCATGGCGCGCGCTCGGGAAGCTTACATGGCTTTCACACAGTGGATCGGGACTACTAAACGGGAGAGAGAGTCAGTGTGGATTAAATGGAAACCCCCTAATGATGGCTGGGTTAAAGTAAATACGGATGGTGCAAGTAAAGGCAACCCAGGATTAGCATCGACAGGTGGTCTAATAAGAGACAAGAATGGGATTTGGTTGATAGGATTCGAAGTTAACTTAGGTATATGTACGACCTTCTTGGCTGAGCTATGGGGTCTATATTTTGGACTTAAACTGGCATGGGAAAAGGGATACAGGAGAGTGCACGTTGAGCTGGATTCTAGTTCGGTTTTGAGCTTTATGAACAACCAAGTAGGAAACCATCATCCACTTGCTTGGCTCATTTTGAAATGCCAGGAAATCGGGGACAGAGATTGGAAAGTCCAATTCACTCATGTCGATAGAAAAGGGAACCAAACAGCTGACTGGATGGCGAATTTCGCAAGTGATTTAAGTTTGGGGCATCACGAGTGTGGTGAGCCTCCTGTAGACCTCCAGTGTATTCTGTATGATGATCGATACGGCAGGCTGTCATCAAGGATAGTCTAGTATTTTAGTTTTATCTTTCTGTTATTCTTTTCTTTCCTTGTTTCTGGGGCTCGGCCTTCCATGATTAATAAAAAAAAGAATTGGTTTATCTAAATAATTAGTTAGAAAGAAGGGAGTTTATAATTTAATTAAGAAAATGTTTGTAGACATTAGAAAAATAAAAGAAGAAAGGGATGTTGAAAAGAATGGCTGAATGAAAGAATTGAAATTAGGGTAAAGTAGTTTGACTAAAATCCCTTAAATTAAAACACAAGAAAAACAATTAGACAAAGTTGACAGTTGAAATTAAAAAAGAAAAAACATTTTGAAAATTCTATACCACAAAAAAAAAAAAAAAAAAAAAAATGATCATTTTTATTTATTTATCTTAAATGCGGAGTTTGCGTGAGTGCTCAGATTTTGACTATTTTTTGGTCACAAATCACAACTCCCATTTTGACTGCTGTCCCAACCCCAATATCTGAATTGAATTCATTAAAAGAATTGTGATTTTAAAAAATTGAATTTTATTCAATGTTTGTTCCTTATAAAAAGAATAAATAATGGATTAAGGTACAAAAAATACCCCTAACGTTTTGGGTTAGGAGCAATTTTACCCCTAACGTTTAAAATGGTGCAATTTTACCCCTAACGTTTGTAGTCAAGAGCAATTTTACCCCTAACGTTGATAATTTGGGTCAATTTCAGAAATAATTCATCAAACTGTCTGCTCGGTCATTAATCTTACCATCTACACTTCACCCGTGCGTCATTTTAACACTAACAAATCACAAATATATGTTGGGATGTGAAAAAAATAAAAAAAATACTATCTTTTGTACGAATTAGACAAAAAAAAAATTCAAAAAATTCACCGAATTTATAAATATTAATCTTCAATTCTACTATTAAGTTACAAAAACATGGAATCCTTTTTTTTAGAACGAATTGATATGAAATTTGTGTAAAATAAGGAACAAAAATATTTGTGTTTTATAATAATGTTTGAAATTGACCCAAGTTATCAACGTTAGGGGTAAAATTGCTCTTGGCTACAAACGTTAGGGGTAAAATTGCACCATTTTAAACGTTAGGGGTAAAATTGCTCTTGACTCAAAACGTTAGGGGTATTTTTGCACCTTAACCCATAAATAATTTAAACTTTTGTAAACTCAGTTTAATGCATTAGTTTCTCCTCCTAGTTATCTATCTTATGTTAACTGTTTTACATTTTACTTCTATATTATTATAATTTCTTTCCATTAACTTTTTAGCCATTAAAAATATATAAAATTTTGGTTTAAAAAAAAATATATATAATTTATATTTTTTTATTTTCTTACTTTCTTCTATTTATAGCTTATTTTTTATTTTTTTTAAAGTAATATCAAATTAAAATATAATTTTCATTAAAAAAATATTTACAAAAGGATACTTCAAAAATTGCATATGGCTAACCTAGTCGTCATCTCGTATATTTGTCTCTTCTGCATAAAAGTGTTTTCTTTTCTCATTTTAATAATCGTTACCCTCTTTTGTTGTCTACTACGCCGATAATGGAAAGAAAAATGGTTGCGTTGGAAATAACTAACGAGGAGCATGCAATGTGGGACTTAGATGAGGGAAGAACTATAGATACTCATACGAATAAGAGCCTTTGTATGGTGGGCAAGTTCCTTACAAACAGAACAATCAATTTGCAGGTGATGAAGACTTGCATGGCCGATTTGTGGAGACTAGGAAGGAGAGTAGATGTTACTAAACTAACGTCTAATTTGTATTCCTTCGAATTCTTTCACGAGGTTGAGAGAAGCACGGTCCTAGCAGAGGGTCCATGGTCTTTTTATAACCATTTATTAGTTATGAATGAATGGACAGATAGATATGCACTAGAGGAGGTCACGTTGAATTATGCATCATTCCAGGTTCAAACATATTACCTTACAATGGGAGTGGCATTAGAAATTATGGGTAAACAAATTGGTAAATTCATTCGGGAGTACATGGAGTATGATGCAAATAATAAGTCTGGGTTTAGGAGGTTGTTTATATGAATCAGAGACAACATTGACGTTCGCAAGCCATTAAAACAGTTTAAGAAGATAAAAGGGATAAAACGACTGGTCCTATATTAATTTGAAGTACAAAAGATTGAGGAGTTTCTGCTATGTGTGCGGCATCCTTGGCCATATAGAGAGCAGCAAATGGAAGACAATCATATCGTATTTTGGGTGATTTGAATTTAAACATTGGAATAAATGTGAGTCATGGAGGAATTGAGGAAGATGTCCCTCCAACCGTAACTCAAATGCAGCATAATAAGGTGAAGCTTGGGAGCTAAGTGTTAGCTTATTCGGATGTTCAAAATTAGGGAGATACTGAGATATGCCAAACTGAAGAATTGGGTGTTGAGTTATAAAAGGATCGTAAAAGAAGACGAGAGGCTGCACTGGAGCGTAGTGGGACCAATCCCATTTTTGAACCATCTACTACTACTTTGAGCCATCATTTCAATAGTAAAAAAGTTTCTTCAGAAGATGTTATTTCTGATGATCCTGTACATTCAGTATCTTCTCACAATTCAGAGTTGGCGAGACCTGCAGGACAAGTCCACCAGGGGACCATGAGCTGTATTAATTGGAAATGTTGTGGTTTGGGAAACCACCAGGCATTTTGTTCATTATCCAATATTGTTACATCCCACAAGCCTGATTTTTATTTTCTTGATTGAAACTTTTGTAGATGATAGCCGTATTGACTCTATTCAACAAAAGTTGAAATATGGAGGTAGTTTCTCTTTTGAGTATAAGGGGTAGTTGTGGAGGTTTGGATGTTATCTGGAAGAATAAGGTTAATATTAATATATCCAACTATTCATACCATCATATTGACTTGGTGGTTTCAGATCACGATATTGGTAACTAGAGGTTTTGTTGGGTTTTATGGGTTTGTTGATAAGAGTAAACATATGAAGTCTTGGAGTTTATTGAGATTGTTATCACGCTCGTCTAACTTTCCATGGATTGTGATGGGAGATTTTAACTGCATTCTTAATGATGATGAGAAGGTTAGTGGTGCTCTTTATCCTAACTATCTAATTCATGACTTTAGTACATCAATCTTCGACTGTAACTTGCTTAAGTTGAAGTTGGAAGGGAGTCCATTCACGTGGGAGCGAGTGTGTGGAATAGTGGGGTGGGTCTGGGAAAAGTTGGATAGGGATTTTATGAGTGCAAGTTTACATATGTTATCCTTCTACAAATTGCAGAATACAAGCACCAATTATTCGGACCATTCACCAATTCTTATGAAGTTCGTTGATAGGAGACTTAGGAGAAAAAAATAAGAGTGTTCATTTTGACATGTCTTGGACGACAAAGAGGGGCTTTGATGACTTGGTGAAAGTAGAATGGATTACAAACAGGTGGTTGTCCCTCTCATCAAAACTGGCAGTCTGTGCTAGCGCCATGGAACAATGGGGGTGTGGCCTCCAAAATCAATTCTCTGGCAATATTTTGAGGTTTAAGAAAGGTATTTTTCAGCCAAGCGTCGATTGAATGATTTGTGGAGAAGGAAGTTCTTTACTATAGGTTGTTGGGGTTTAGTGTCCTATAGACAATTGTTCTAGGATATAAACTTAACATAAATAAAGTGTTCTTTATATCATTTGTTTTAATGAGATATGGTTTCATAACTATATAAAGGCAACCTCTTTTAAGAACTAAATAAAGTCTAATAAAAGGAAATCCCTAAGTTTGTTTAAAGTGATTATAAAGTGTTCATACAAGCATGAAGTGAGACGAAACTTTATAATAAACTAACAAACTTAAAACCACCCCAAGTCAAGTAATATGTTTAGGATTGACATATCACTGCTGAGACTTGCATGTAACAATGTCTTATGTCGAGACAGAAAGCTGATCTCACAAGCTTCAGATATGCAGATATATGGACAGTTACGTGGATCCAATGAAAGGGAGTTTATTAGGATTGGGGACCCGACTTGAGATAACAGAATGGGTAGATTCATCCTTGTCACCTGTTCATCTCATTGGTATTAATAGGTATAAGTAATCCTCAGACTCAAAGGAATGTTAACTAGTGATTCTGAATTATGGAATGTGATGCTTTGATCCTGTTGTGACACGATCCATAACAGAGATGACTCTAGGGTGTGAACGGAAGACGTTGGGTATCACAGGAAGTAATTGCAGGATAATTATACATTGGATTGAGCATTTGTCACTCCCGATAAATGGGAGATACGTCCAAGGATCGCTTGTGGAAGACTTGACTCTAAATCCTTGCAAGGTGATAGCTTAAGACTTGAAATACAGATTTCACTTAACCTATCTAATTGGAGTTAACTCGGCCTGTACAAGTAAAACGAATGTCTCGTTATATGTGACTTGACATTATCCATAGTCATAAGATTCAGTTCATGGATGTAGTCGATAAAGGATCGAATTATACTGTAACTAATACGGAAAGGTCAACGACAGAATCAACCTGTCTTCTTATAGCTCTGGGGGAATGTTTCGGATTTGCTAATCACATTTCGCGTACTCGTTCCGTTATGCAAAGATTAAATATAATTCTGAGAAAATTAATTTAATAGTTGCATACGGCTAGAAGCAATAAGAACCTAATGGGTCACACATAAGACTTGGAGCCCAAAAGAGAAACAGATGTTAATTAATTGATGGAAGCCCAACTGAGTCCACTAAGGCCCAGTAAATAGAGGGGGGCGATTTTTTATGTATTAAATGCATAAAGAAATTAATTTGATTTTAAGCAATCCTAATTAGATTATGATTGTGAATTAAATTAATTAAAAGATAAATAAGTTAGGAGGTTTAATGAGATTAAATTGCTCCTATTATTATCCTAAAAGGTTATTATTATATCTTTATATTTAGATATAATTATAGATAATAAATAAGAATTATATTCCGAATTAAATTCTTATTCAGTAACCTAATTCTATCTAACTAGGGTTTAGATATAAGAGAGTATATATACCCCCTCTATATGTAAATTTCGGTCAACCCTAGTCTGCCGTAGAGAGAGAATTTCGACCCCCATAGTTGAGGACGAGATCATTCACCGCTTCCTCCCGATTCAATTGATTTTCATCTCTTTCTCTTATTCCTTGATCTTGTGTTGATTTATTAGAGGCAATCTATTCTTGATTGCTTTTACAAGGTTGATATCTAACTTGATTTTGGATTGTGTTTTTGTCTTGTGCTCGGGAACTCGGAGTAAGAGTTGTGGGCACTTCGATTGCAACGGTAGATAGAACTTCAAAAGGTATTTCCTTCTATCCCTCTTTATATGAAATAACGATTAAAGGATCTTGGGTTAATGGAAAAAGGTTAAAATTTTTATATTTCCGCTGCCATACGTTAGCCTATTTCCCATCATAGGCAGAGGGCCAAAATGTTTTGGCTTAAGGATGGGGACCTTAATACTAAATTTTATCATTCGTGTGTTAGAGCCCAAAGGAAGAAAAACTGAAATACTTTCTTGTTGATGATTCTGACATCTCTATCGAGGAGCCTATCACTTTAGGTAACCATGTCTTTGACTATTTTTTGTCTCTATTTTCTCTTTTGATTTCTATCCAATATCAATGTGTTAATGTACTGATGTTGTTACACCTGAGATGAATGATATTTTAGTGGCTCTTTTTTGTTATGACGAGTTTAAGAATGTTGTCTTTTGTATGAACCCAGATAAATTCCTAAGTCCTGACAACAGTAACCTAGGGTTTTTGCAACATTTTAGGACAATATTATCATGGAGTTTTTTATGTGTGTTCAGGATGGTTAAATAAGGGTGGATTTCTTGCTAATTTGAATGATACTCTCATTGCTTTAATTCATAAATGTGATGTTGCTACTACCATGAAAGATTTCAGACCCATATCACTCTGTAACATAGTATATAAAATCATAGCTAAAGTTTTGGTTAACAGACTAAAGTCCATTTTGCCTGATATTATGAGTGAGAGTCAATCTGCGTTTGTTCCCAGGCGATCTATTATTGACACTGTACAGGTTGTGTTTGAATCAATTCACTTTATGAAACGAAAGAGTATTGGTAATGATGGGAAGGTTGCCCTTAAAATTGATATTAGAAAAGCCTATTACAAAGTGGATTGATTTTTTTCAGAAGGTGTGATGTATTAATTGGGCTTTAATGCCCGGTGGATCAAGTGGATCATGTTATGTGTCTTGATTGTTTCATACTCAATTTCTGTCAACAATGATATTATGGGCCATATTGATCCAGGGTGGGGCCCGAGACAACACAATCCGCTGTCTCTATATCTGTTTATCCTGTTGTGAGCACGAATTTTGCTGACCTTGATAATGTATCAACTGTTAACCTTAAGCTGCAACTTGATTAGGGAAAGGTACCCACCTTTGAACCATAAACAAGTTTCGAGGAGTCGAATGAGAACATAATAGCCAAGAAATAAATTTTTGAATTAAAGGAGGCCAATTGGCCTATGTCAAAGATGATCACTCTTCATGGTAAGATGATCCTCCTTCCTAGGGAATTGCTTGTGTTGAATATTCAATGCTTGAATAGAGTAATTCCACATCACTAAAGGAGGACGATCATCCTTCTCTACAAATCCAGGGAAGGCCAATCGGCCTTCAAATCCAGGAATTTGGGGATTTGACAATTTTATAGCTGGTCACAAATCCCCTATTTTTCCTCCTATATAGTGATACATCTGAGAAAGAAAGAGGAAGGCTTTCGGCAGAGTAAATCACTCTATTCTAAAGAGAAAAAAGATAGAGAGAGAAAGTAAGAAAGAAAAAGGAGAAAAAGAGAAAAATTTAGAAAGAGAATGGATGTTCTTGATTCAAGGGATTAATCCCACTCAATCACACTTCCATTCCAATTTTTTAGTCCATTAAAGCGTTCACAAGCTTGAGTTTGGTAAGATAGCATCTTCACACTGGCGAAAATGGTTTCATATCATAAAAGATTTGGTTCGTTCTTTTCGGGTTCAAGGAACTTGCTTGAAGGTTTAGAGGAAGGGAGCCACCCAAATCCAGCTCATTCTAAGCTTTATATACACGCTACAAAGGTAACAAACTGATAGGCCTAAGAATCTTATGATTTTCTTGCTTTGCTGTGCATAAAGTTGTCTGATTTACTCTTTTTCCTCCACTCGAAAGGCAATCGGCCTTGTCTAAGGAAGACACTAGTCGATCGCCCTTCAGTCGAGCAAAATGGTGGTATTTGGGACAAAATTGAACCCTTCAGAGGCCGTTCATCCTTAATATTTAAATCCCACTTGAATCTCGTAGATCCACACATTTTCTCCCCTAAACGAATTCGATCTAACCGAACTCCAAAATTCGGGGGTAGGACTGTGTCGTTTACCCAACTTCTATTATAAAAAGCCTCAAGAGCTAAAAATGAGATACAAAAAATGTAAATAAAGGCTAACTCCTAGAAATGGAGGCCGGTCGACCTTCCATGTCAGAAACAACTTCCTTTTGTTCTATCAAGTGCAAGTCTTTACTTTTGTTTGACATATCCCACGGCTCTCATTGGAACTTTGGACATTGTATATAAACGTACCCTGGACATGGGTCCCTGCGCTTGGAATAATTTTGAGGACTAATAAGACGAGTAAAATGAATCTAAAATGGATTAAACATAATTAGAACCTAATGATCTAACAAATGGCTCGAGAGAATGATAAATATAATTAAATCTATCATTTCATAGTTCAGATTAATGATAAACTAATTATTAAGGTTAGGGATCCGTTTCCCATAAAAAGATGTAAAAATGGTTCTATCGGGTATCTTAGTAACCCAAAATGAGTGGATTGACATTTATTATGGTATTTCAAAGATATCTCTAATAATCAGTCGAATCGCTAATCATCTATGATCATTTGGTTGTGGAAATTAGGGATCGATTTTCCATGATGAGTATTAATTGATTAGTTCGAATATACACTATATTTGGAATGAGCCAATTCATATTTGTCGTGGCATCTCGAAGATATTTCCTAACAATTGAATCAATTATGGAATTAGGATTTTTAGTCATGTTCCATGTCACGAACCATGCACGTTCCTCTCTCCATATTTCCCATATCTGTCATACTTAAGTCCATATTTGAGTCATATATGTCGAGTCTGACGTCCCCAAAAGCACCGAAGACGGGTCCAAAGTCCCGCAACCCTACTATTATTGTTTTGCAGGTTTGATAGATGTTTACATATATTTAGGATTGTGCCCCATGTTGTACATCCTAGTTCGGTATTTTGTATCCCATATTCATTCATTCGTTGTAAGTATATAATTAATTAATTCATTTATTTACTGATTTCAATTATATCAACTTTTACATTAATTAAAAGCAATCATAGTAATATTCAGAATAAATTAAGTACTAAAGTTTAAACTAATTTAATGTTAAAGATGAGTAAGTGAGTATCTCAGTCATATCTCTAAAGGGTATGGTAGTCGAATGCTCTATCTACATTATCAAATTTTCCCGGTCTAGTGGATCGGGTGGCGACTCTATACGATTCAACTATATGTGGTTCCATAGCAATTTTTCACCAAGC
Source organism: Euphorbia lathyris (assembly GCF_963576675.1). Lineage (NCBI taxonomy): Eukaryota > Viridiplantae > Streptophyta > Magnoliopsida > Malpighiales > Euphorbiaceae > Euphorbia > Euphorbia lathyris. The sequence continues at coordinate 34,581,809 of NC_088917.1, read as the reverse complement.
ATCATTGATATCTTGTTGATTTTCCTTCACCAGATTACGTCACTATGAGGCGCTACTGGGATATGCCGGGGACACTCCGATGCTTAAGTCAGTAATATTCTTGAGAGAGTAATCTGTAATCACAAATTAGGGTTAGAATAATGTGTACCTTCTTCACCATGCAGTGGGGGGTATTTAGAGACCCCTGGATGGATCCGCCCCGTGAAACCTCCTTATGTTCACCTGGCGGATTCAGATCTCCTTATTAAGGCGGGTCCCAACTGCTGGGCCTCCATGGCGTATGTCTTAGCTCCGCCTGGCGAATTTCTATCAACGGAATCTCCTTACTATTTGATCCTTCCTTTTATGGGTTTTTACAGTTTACGCCCTAGAGGTTTTTCCGGATGTTATCAATCATTAATCGTGTGTGTCCTGCTCGTGATACGATGCACCTATTTTTTTGGTGGCTTGGGTAAGACTCCTTCCCGGAAGTATTGGACACTCACAATGACGACTCTGCATGGGAAAATTGACAGGACAACACTGAAAAATCTAATGTTAAAAAGCTCAAAATATAAATACTTAATTTATTCCTCCATATTTTACTACACTTGCACATGATCTTGTTTCCCTTTTACACCTGATCAACATGATTTGTACATTCAAACGTTGTCTTAGCCTTAGGGTACAAAGTGTGTTCGTCACCCATAGCCTCATACCGACGGTATATCTTGCTATGAGGAACCTTGATGTTAACCTTATCCTTGTCCATAAGCTCATGATTAAGGCAGCCATAGTAATCTCCCCTTAGGATATCGAAAAATTGCATTGTTACTTGAGAGGACGAACTTGTTGTCCCATGCTAATGAAAAATTGCCCCGAATATCGCGATAGGAGTGGACATATCACCATATGCCTCATTTTCCCTCGGAGCAGGAATGCCCCTAGGTAGCTCCAGCAGCACCCCTAAAAGCAGCTTTTGTTTTCCTCCTCGCTAAGATGCGGGCACGAATATCCAATTTAGACATGATAAAGACCTACAATGCAAAACAAAAGAATCAAAATAAAGCAAATAAAATTCACCTCGAAGAAGATCAACATACTCATTTGTGCCCATAATGTAATACACTCCATTTATGCCCCTCAAAACGTACGACATGCTAGTCCTCAATATGTAGATCATATCCATATAATCTCATATAAAATCAAACTATATGAGTTGATCCAAAACCTTATTCTTAGCTTTAGTTAGCGCCCTTTCCTCCCTTTACCCGAGGCATTCTCTAGGAACCAGATTCCAGTCCACATGGAATAGAAAACCATCAGAATAAGGGCTATCCGGGTCATATTTGTTAGAGCTAACCAGGAACCACTTCATCTTAAAACCCTTAAAACTATCTTTTTTCTTGGTAAAAAAAGTGGTCTACCCCCTATGCATCTCCTAGATAATGAGGTCATCACGACCCTCAATCTGGGCCTTTAAAGGCGGAGAAATACGGTCCCATTCAATTCAATACCTAGGTCATGAACAGCCTTGGCAAAAGTAAGCAGATCCACCCAGGGGTTAGAGGGAATTTGCAAAGAGCAAAGCACGAATTCCCTTAAAATATCCCCAACACTGCTCATGAGAGCAAATCACAATCCCATCTCCACATTGTTGGGTATAAATACCCAAAAAACCTTGGTGGCTGCCGCTTACCCGACAAGTTGGGGTGGGAGGGGGGTAGGATAATCTTCAAGAAATGATTGAATCTCCACTGCAATCATCTTAGAAGGCTGCTCTTCAGCCCACAGATAAATTTTATTCGTCGTTTTCTTCTTGGCAGACTTATCGATTTGAGATGTTTTCTTAGGGTTTGGTCTTTTAGGAGCCCTAGCTAGAAAAAGGAAAAGTAGGAAAAAGAAGAAGAAGTTGGAAGAAACACTTACACTTAAAAGTAGGAATCACCAAGGAGAATTTTGGTAAAAAGGCGAGCCAATAGAAGCAAAAAGTAAAAGAAACTCACCAAGGAACTCTCCCCTTTTATACTATTACGGAAGTAATTAAAATGATAAGTGTTATCATTAGTCATTAGTAATGATTAAAGAAGTATTAAATGCACCTGGCATGCCCCCTCAAAAATTACGATACCACGACTTATGGCACACAAGGAGAATGCTTCATCAACTCGAAAGGCGCCCAAAAAACACAAGGAAACATGCACTGACAGTTGCATTTATGAGCACTGGGCAAGGAAAAAATCAACCGTTCACAACCCGCATAACCTCCTTATTAGTTCCTTACTTCGCAAAAATTCCAAAAAGACATCAAGATCAAACCTCCCTCCTTCAACTTATCAGGAATCAGCAAGTACAATACTTTTCATAGCCAATACGTTTTCATCCTAAAGAACAATAAATTAGACCCCAGGGGGTGGGGGAACATCGATATCAGACGAATATAACTTTGGAACGTGGCGCCTAAGAGGCTCGAACAAACTCTCGGAGATATAGACCACGTGACATCTCCTCAGCGAAATAGATTAGTACGACTGCGTATCAGGAAGCTTGATCAAGACGTCTCAGTAGATCCAGTCGTTACCATATCACACATAATCTAGAGAATCATGAGTCTAGTTTGCTTGAGGGATATCAATATGTGGGCACACTTCTTTCTATCAACGGGAGACATGTGGCCCACCCAGCTCCACAACTCGTAACCGTCTTCTATAGCTCAATATCAGTATAAATAGAGTAAACTCAACTCAAGGTACACAAATTCATTTATTCTATTAAACTTACATTACATCTTTTGTTTACTGATTGTGAGCATCATCCAGTCCTTTCATAAACTAACTTAAGCATTGGAGCGAGTTTGCTTGACAACAACCCTCTTCTAACCTTGTTTCTGTGTAATATCAGGTTGACAAAAGGACTTGTGAGATTCAACCATATGTGTAGGTTAAAAAAAATCCATCCTTTAACCTTATGATAAATATGAATATAAAATAATTTGTTCTTGTCCGCATATTTAATTGGAGAAAGACTATCTAAAGGTATACAACTATTTTTTTTTTCATAAAAAAAAGGGCATACAACTAATTTCAAACACTTTCTTCAAAAAAAAAAAAAATTCAAACACTAATTTATACTTTGAATTTAATTTAACTCAAAATAAATTTTAGATATCGATTTGAAGTTTTTTTGTTAAATAAGTCTAAAGAAATTGATGTATGCATATGCGAAGGTGCTGGAGAAATTGATGTAGTCCTAAACCAGTCTATACAAATTGATGTTATTATTTCAATCAAATTTAATAAAAAAATATCGAATCGTGGATTAAATTAATACGAAAATTCATTTTAATCCAAATTAAGTTTATAAGTAAAACCATAGAAGTAAGTTCAAATTAAGTTTAAATTTGGTGGACTTTAATTAACAAACGTGGATTGAAAAAAATATTGAACAAATTGATATTTTTATTCAGCTAAAGATAGAAGTGAATTTCCCTAATAAAAACATCAAAGGAAAAACAACAAAACTCTAAAAATAATATGAGTTGGTTGCTTGTTAATTACTCAATTAAATTAACTTCAAATGGAAAATAGTAATCCTAAATCAGGAACTTCCAAATTCTTTAGTTTTCTTTATTCCGAGCCTTTTACAAAGTAGCCCAAATATCACCATCTCTGCTTCATTTGTCCATTTCCCTAAAGTTTGGGCCTGTGCTCTAATATGAAAACAACCCTCTACCAAGTTTAAATTCCAAATTAGAATTAGAATCATTCCGAATTACCACTTAATAATTCTGTTTAGTTTGATTCGGAATATATATACTGTTTTACTATATAAACATTAATCTATAAAAAAGTGTAAAAATTATTAACAGAAAATTTTAAATTTCTTAAAATAAATAATGAGAATGTGGGATGAAAGCAATTTTCCATTAATTTGGATTAGTGTAATTAAGAATATTTTTTATGGTTATTCTTACAGATGTACTTGTAAATATTTATAAATTGGAGCAACAAGATCAATCATTAGAAAGGAAAAAGAGAGCAGCTCATTCAAGTCAACCAGTCCATTTGGACAACATAGCTTGATACAAAAGGAAGGAAAATCATTCCGCATCTTCCTCCCGGACCGTGGGTAAAACAGGAAATGATTAGAAGTGTCCCGTTCTTCATGTCACTTCCCGTATATATTTTAGGAAAAATTACATAGAATTCATCTTTTAATAACTATTTATAACTTGATACGGAGCATCTTCCTTAGAGGATCGGGTCCGAATGAGGGAAGTTGGAGGAAGAACCAAGCACGAGCAACAAGCGCGTAAAGCGGCCAAAACAGGGCCACATAACAAGTCATCAGCTCAGGCACGTTCCACGTAGATTTGGGCACGCTCCACGTAGATTGAGTACTGATCCGGAGAAGAGTTCAACAGCCAATCTACGCTCCGCGTAGAATTAGGCACGCCCCGCGTAGACTTGGGCACGCCCCGCGTACTTGAGTGTCTGATCCGGAGAAGAGTTCAGTAGCCAAGACACGCCCCGCGTATAATTAGGCACGCCCCACGTACCTTCATTTTAAGGAACTTGCTCCTTACTCCAGCTTCCTCCTTAATTACAATCCTGTCACTTCTTATTTACAACCCATGCCACTCCCTATTTACCATCCATGCCACCCCTTTACCACTAACCCAATTTACCATTTAGCTTTGTATTTTAAGTAGTTATGTAATTTACCCTTTATGTAATTTGACAATTAGGTTTTTGAGATGATATAAATTCATCTCTTTCTCTTTGTAATGTTTAACTTTTTATCAATCAAATTATCAACTTCTTTGTGAAGCTTTGTTAAGGTTCTACCTTCAATAATGGGGATCTTATTATTCCTATGGATTTAGTCCATGAAATTGGGATTTACTCCTTCTAGTTTAGCTAGAGAAGAACATCTTTGTTAGTTTACGATTAAAACTAACACGTCACGAAACCGATCCGTATCAGTTGGTATCAGAGCCGATCGTTTTCCTTGAACGAAGACTTCTTTCGACTATGGTTCAACCAAGTTCATCTCATGGATCCGAAGAAACCGCCATCAAGAGGGGAGAAAGTTTTCCATCTTGGAGTAAAGGGTTTGAAGAGAGGTTTAGGGAAAGTAACCGGAAGAGCGATGAGTCTTTGAGGAGATTTCTAGCCGCTTGTGAAGGTCTTAGCCTAGAGATCCGAAAGCTTGCCCAACCGACCATGAAAGTCCCTCCTAAAGATCCATCACCAATCTCTTCTCCATCACACATGGTAAAGGTAAATCCCAAACTTCCAATTTCTAATGTTGAAGTTATGGATAGTCCTATTGTTAGGAAGAAATTGGATGTTGGTGATGTTGTTTGTCATGATGAAGTGGATTTAGATTCTTCTTGTGAATTTATTGATAATGAAATTGTGGAGGAGGATTTAGATTCATTTGTGCGTGAGGAGGAAGAGAGGCTTGTGTGTGAGAATATGGGGAAGGTTGACTTTGTGTGTACTAAAAATGAGAAAACCCATGTAGCAAGGGATGCTCCTTTTGTGTTTGATAAAATGCCCCTTGAACATAACTTCATTGATATGCTTAAAGGAAGTGAGGGCATTGATTTTGAGGTTGAGGAGAAGGAGGAAATCACATTATGTGTGGAGGTTGATGGCTATGGAGATGGGAGAGATGTTGGTGGTTCAACCATGTTAGGTGATTGCATGTCTTTGGAGTCAAGCGGCTTGGCACATGAGTTAGTCGGCTTGAACTACGGAGAGAAGCCACTAGGAACGATAGGTCATGGGAGAGAACGGATCAAGGATGAAGAGGGAAGCAAAATTCCGTATGGTCAAGAAGAAGATGAGTTAGGAGAGGAGATTGATGGAGAAGGAAACTTCGACATTGAGCCCGTTAACGATGATGAACTTGACTATTATGAGCGAGAGTTCTGGAAGGGAATGGAGGAAAGTGGTGATGTGGGACCAACGTCCAAAAATGGGAAGTATGTGTCCTTCAACGGACAACCACGGGGCATTCTACCTTTGGAAAAGATACTGTTGAAACACCTTTCCACATGATTTTGATTTGACAAAATTATTTAAGTTAATCCATGATTAAGGGACAATTAAATTTAAGTGCTTTGATTTAATTGTACTAATATGTTTGTTCAATGTTGAGTGTAAATATAAATGCAAATGGAAATAAAAATTAAGACAGGACAAAGTTAGCATGAGAAAACAGCACAAGCTGAGTGGAGTATAACTCAGCGTAATAGAAGATCTTCAAAACAGAAGCTTAAAGATCAAACAAATCAACGAAGCTGAGTGGAACGCAACTCAGTATCAAAAGTAGAGAAGTCTTCTTGAGAACTGTGTCTTGCAGAACGAAGCTGACCATGGAAGCTGAGTAAAAGAGAACTCAGTATTTGTATTAGCAACAATCGAAGACAACGGTTATCAAAGACAAACTGAGTGATCTTCAGGACAACGCGAATGATCCGTTTGCTAAAAGACAAGATCCGACAACTGTCTGCACCAATAATAGAAACATTGGAATTACGCAAAAGCCAATTTCAAGATGCATGGGTCAACTATTTTTTTTGCTAAAAGACAAACTGGCACAAAAAGACGAAACCTGCGAGAAAAAGACAAACCTGACGCCTGTGGAACTCACACGACATGATTGGCCTGCAAATCTGAAGCTGACCAGAGCCTTGTCTCAAAAAGGAGCCGTTTGGATTCAACGAACAAATCCAGAATTGAAATGAACAAGTCTTCAGAATACAACTATAAAAGGACAAGTATACTTCTTGGATCCTTTGCCGATTGTGAAAACAAAAAGAGAATAAGAGCATACATACAAAAGCACATCAATACAAGAAAGAGATCTTACACCAAATTTCTATTCCTGTGTAAATGCTAGAGTGATTTTCTTTGTAATCATCTAAAGTGTTCTTTGTCTGAAAAAGAACAATCTTGTATCAATCATAGTATTGAGAGAGTGTGCTGAGTACTCGGTTTGGTACTCAGTGGTAGAGAAAATCTAAGTGCTGAGTTGTAGCGCTTAGTGGAGTTGAGTAGACGAATAGAGGACGGTACTCTTGCATATTCAACTGCCTTATAAACGGTTTGTGCTCTACCTTTAAAGAGCTCAGTATTGGATTTAAAAAGCCCGGAGGGATTCTGGGGACTGGACATAGGCGGAGAGGCCGAACCAGGATAAGTCGTGCTGAGTAATTTCTAACTCTCATTCAATATATATCTGTATGTGTTGCTTGCTATATTTACTCAGTATATAAATTGTTTAAGCTGACACTGAGTAAATCAAAGTGCTGAGTTGGAAGCTGACTACAAAAGTGTAATTTCTCAACTCACAAGTAAAACAGTTCTAGTCAGTATTTGACCAAAGTTGTCTTACGCCTCACTCGGCCACGCTGACCAAAACTGAGTTGCGAAACTCAAAGAATTAAATTAAGTAAGCGCAATTAAAGTGAAAAAGTTACATTAGTTCCTAACCCCCCCCCCCCCCTTTGGAACTAATCACAAGGGACCAACAAGTGGTATCAGAGCTAAATAGCTCACTACTCAAAGATATAACTATCTTGAGCTGATCCCGATAAATGGCTAAGAACAGCACTCGTTTCCTTCCAGGGAACCAAACAACACAGATACTCCCTGAGGGATTATCAATTAGTCGGCCTCCCCTATTCTTTGGATCTAATTATACGTTCTGGAAGAATAGGATGAAGAACTTTATTCAAGCCACAAACATGAGTGCATGGCTTGCAATAGTTCAAGGCCCATATGTGCCTTATAAAACTGTTGACAATGAGAAAATTGTCAAAAGTGAAACTGAGTGGTCAGAAGATGACCTTAAGAAACTACAAAATAATGCTTCGGCTATCAATATGCTTCACTGTGCACTGGACGCTGCAGAATACAATAAGATTTTAGGTTGCGAGTTAGCACAGGAGATTTGGAAAAAGCTTGAAGTAACCTATGAAGGTACAAGCAAGGTCAAGGAATCAAAGGTGAACCAACATATGAGATTATACGAGCTGTTCGAGATGAACGACAATGAGGACATCTCTGTAATGAACGCTAGATTCACCAACATCATAAATGAGCTAAAGAGGCTCGGCAAGAACTTCACTGAAGAAGAGCAGGTGAAGAAAATCTTGAGAAGCTTACCCAAGAGCTAGCAAGCTAAGAAAACTGCCGTGGAGGAAGCTCAAGACTTGACCACATATAAATATGACGAGCTGATCGGATCTCTGCTGACTTATGATATCTCTATGAAAAATTTCGAAGAAAAAGAAAAGTCAGAAGACAAGAAACAAAAATTACTTGTCATGAAAGCTGACTCAACCGAAGCTGTCTCATCGGATGATGAGGAAATGGCCATGTTCACAAGGAAGATGAAGAAGATGTTCAGAAAAAATGAAAAGAACAGCAAGAGGCCATTCAGAAGAGGTGATATGTACAAAGCTGAGTCCAGTGACAAATACAAAAAGGACAGCTACAAGCCTGTCACATGTTTTGAGTGCCATCAAACTGGGCACATTAAATCAAGCTGTCCTAACCTGAGGAAAGAAAAGAAAGGAAGCAAAAGGGCAATGGTGGCTGTTGAAACACCTTTCCACATGATTTTGATTTGACAAAATTATTTAAGTAAAATTAAATATATTCTAAACACACTAAGTTTAAATGCTTTGATTTATTACACTAATGTGTTTGTTCAATGTTGAGTTAAATTTATTATAAGACATAAAGACTAAAAGGCTTAAAGCCCAATACGGAAGTCAAAGCCCAAGTCAAACAAATCAAGACCATTCGGCCCGCGTGTGCAAAACGCTGTCGTTGTGTACAAAACACAGCTCAGCGAAAGAAGGATCGAGAAGGCCTTCGTTGAACAACTTCGGAACGAAGCTGCTGAGTTGTATCGACAAAGAGTACAAGACAGCAGCTGAGCAAGAACAACTTCCAGACAAAGTATTTCTACTTTGGGTAAAGTTCAGAAGACACAGAAAGCTGTCTAGTTGACCTTACCATAAATGGAGAGACATTCTTCCGGACTGACTAAAAGCTGCTCAGCACTGACCGAAGACAGAAGATACTTGAATCTGATTGGCCAAGAGCACTGAGCAAGACTGAGTGACAACGACAGGAAGCCGTTTCCCTCCAACGGTTATTTCGAAATTCGAAATGACTGATGCCTCAGACGTCTCTATAAATAGGGCCTTTTAGTTGCTTCACAATACGCAGAACTTTATCAAGCCATTACGCTGACCAAAATTCTACTTAAAGTTCTATGAGAAAAAGCAAAGCAAATACTTACACCAAATTCTATATCTTTCGTGTAAAAGTCTAGAGTGATTATTCAATCATCTAAGGTGTCTTAGCAATTGTTGTTTAGGGCAAATCCTTATCATTTCTAGAGATTAGAAAGGAGAGGCTGAGTACTCGGTTATAGTACTCAGCGAGAGATTAGGAGTGAGTAGAGGTATAGAGGAAGGTACTCTTGTTATACTCAGCTTCTAAGTTGTAAAAGCTTTGATGCTCTACCGTTAAAGAGCTCAGTAGAGAATTCGAAAGCTCGGAACGTGTTTCGGAGACAGGACGTAGGCTTAGAGGCCGAACCTGGATAAATCTGCTGAGTAACATCTTTCTAACCTTAAACTCCTTAATATATATACTGCTTGCTTAAACAAAACTGACCAAGTAAAGAGGTCACACTGAGTTGTGTGTATTGAGTATCTGAGTTCAGGAATAGACTCAAGTGCTATCTCCTGACTCAAAGAAAGAAGCCGACTTAGTCACCAGTTGACTAAGCTAGTGTCTTAATTTACTCAGCATGCTGTGTAATCCTTTTTCAAAGAAAAAGAAGTCAGCCTTAACGTACTAAAATTTAAAATAGATCCTATCCCCCCCCCTTGGAACTAACTTGTTACGTTATAAGGGACCAATAAGTGGTATCAGAGCTTAAAAGCTCACTGTGAAAGGTTTAACTACCTTGAGCTGATCCCCACTATGGCTGAAAATAGCACTCGGTTTCTCCCAGGAAACCAGACAACTCAGTTCTTACCTGAGGGGCTGTCCATTACTCGGCCTCCCCTATTCTTCGGGTCTAACTACACCTTCTGGAAGAATAGGATGAAAAACTTTATTCAGGCAACAAATATGAGTGCATGGCTTTAAATAGTCCAAGGCCCATTTGTTCCTGTTGAAGTTGTGGCTGGCCAAACAGTTGTCAAAGCTGAGGCCAAATGGACAGAGGATGATCTCAAGAAGCTACAAAATCACGCTTCGGCTATAAACATGCTTCACTGTGCGCTTGATGCTGCAGAATATAATAAGATATCAGGTTGTGAGTCAGCGCAAGAGATCTGGAAGAAGCTGGAGGTCACCTACGAAGGAACCAACAAAGTGAAGGAGTCCAAGGTGAACCAGCAGATGAGACTATACGAGCTGTTCGAAATGAACGATGATGAAGGAATCTCTGTCATGAATGCAAGGTTTACAAACATCATCAACGAGCTCAAGAGACTTGGGAAGATCTTCACTGAGGAAGAACAAGTCAAGAAGATTCTTAGGAGTCTTCCTAAAAACTGGCAAGCAAAGAAGACCGCTGTTGAGGAAGCTCAAGACTTAACCACCTATAAGTATGATGAACTCATCGACTCACTGCTGACCCATGAGATCTCGATGAAGAATTTCGAGGTGAAGGAAAAGTTTGAAGACAAGAAGCAAAAGTCTCTGGTCATGAAAGCTGACTCCACTGATGGAAGCTCAACAGACAATGAAGAGATGGCTATGTTTACCAGAAAGATGAAAAGGCTGTTCAAAAAGAATGACAGATATTCTAAGAAGCCTTATAAAAAGTTTGATAAGTACAAAGCTGACTCCAACGACAACAAGTACAAGAAGGACAGCTCAAAGCCCATTACTTGCTTTGAATGTCATCAAACTGGCCATATCAAGTCAAGCTGTCCCTCGCTGAGGAAAGAAAGAAAGAACGGTAAGAAGGCAATGGTGGCAACCTGGAGTGATAGTGATGATTCATCATCATCTGAAGCTGATGCCACTAAGTCAGCGAAGATTTGTTTCATGGTTGACGAACTTGCTGAGCCATGTGCTTCTGAGCATGCTAACCCCTCCATTGCATCTGATGATGAGGAATAGTCAACTGAGGTAATATCACTACCCTTGCTCAGAAATGAAATGGTTAATGCCCCGAGTGATCTTTACACACTTGTCAAAAAGTGTAATAAAAAGGTTAGAGCACTCAGCAGACGATGTGATGAGGTTGAGGAGGTCAAACTGAGTGACCTTCGATATCTTCTTCAGGACAACTCAGATTTGCATAGTAACATTGGAATTATGCAAAAGTTTGTCTCTGAGGTCCAATCAGATTCTAAGAAACTGAGAAAGGACTTCACATCCATTCAGAACCAACTAAAGGTTCCAAACAAAAGAAATATTCATCTGAATACTTGATGCTCGTAAAATATATAGCATTTAATAGGACAAGTGTATCCTATCGCAACAAGTAATATTGTGCTAAGCACGAGATCGAACCACAAAGACTATTTGTTATAACTAGCAAATCTACCTAGAATGATCTAATTGTTTAAAGGGTTGGATAAATGTTTGGGTTTTTGATAATTAACTAACTAATTGAAAGCAATAAAGATAACAAAATAAGGTGAGCAATTGACAGGGTAGAGTGTGAATTAATGGAAGGTACAATCTAGGATGAGGAATCCTTTGATTAAATCCTATGTATGATTTTAGGGGGTTCAGGTTTATATTTTTGGTATCTATTTGACGGTAATCACCCTAACAAGAAATATGAACGTGATCAAGATCCATATAACCTATTTACATGCATTTGGTTAATAGCTTGGTTAGGCAATATAACCTAGGTCATGCAAAGCATTAGGTTCTATGGTGATTAAGACTAAAGCCGTAGCCCATGCACGAAGCCGCACTCCTAGTGTCCTAGCGAGGTCAATTCATACAAATTCAGACTAGATAATCTCCTGTCGGTCTCATATCTATCTATAATCCTATCTCCTGTTGGTCTCAAGGCATTAAGCATGCATAAATCAATCAATCAATAGCAATCATATAAACCCTAGATCCCTAATCATACATAATCATACAATCAATCTCATCCCCATCCCAGATTGGATGGGGATTAGTTCATAAACAAACCAATCATAGAGAAAGGACAATAGGAACAATGGAAAAAGAGCTTCAATAGATTATAAAAGTAAAAGATAAAAGGGTAAGAGAGAAGAAATCTAGAACCAGTTTGTCTGATTCAATTACACAATAGAAGATCTAGCGCTTCTCCCATCAATTGTTCTTGAAAGAAATAAATACTGAAAATAAACCTAATCTAGAAAGCAAGGAAATAAAAAGCTAAAATTCTACATTACGACGGCTCCCTATTGAATCCGTCCCGTAAAACTGAAAGGAGCTCCCTATTTATAGAGATAGGGCGAAACCCTAGTGTCTCCGGGGGTACAATGGACATTTCATACAATAAAAAGAGGCTTCCAGGGCTTAATTTCGAGATTCCAGCAAGGGAAAGGCGTTTTTGCGCCTTTCCCCGCCTCGTCTCGCCGAAACAGGAAGTGTCTCGCCGAGACAGGCCCTGTCTCGCCGAGACACTTTTGTGTCTCGCCGAGACAGGTGCCAAAATGGGGCAGAACTCTGGTTTTTGTCCATTTTGGTCCCTGGGCTTCTGAAATATGCTCTAATGGTCCCTGGTGAGTCCCAAAAGTGCTCCGACGGTCCCTGAATAATCCGGAATTGCTCCACAAGGCTTGGGTCTGGTTCGGAAATGCTCAAATAGTCCTGAAAATCCCTGAAAATACCGAAAATGCCATAAATAAAGGAAAATACATATTTTAACTAAAAACTATCAAATTAACATCTAAATTAACTAAAGACTAAACTAAAACAATCTAAATTAATCCTAAAAACCCTATATAAATGGGAGCTATCAATACTCAGTACCGAAGTACTGGTCAGCAGAGATGGAATCCTCAGCGGAATGTCCAGTGTGACTTATGTGGGAAGAAAGGACACACCACAAAGGTGTGCTGGCATGCTCAGCACTGGGGTGCTGACCAGTCAGTGAGAAATCCTAAACGGAAGGTCAGCTGTGACTTTTGTGGAAAGAATGGCCATACTGTCCAAGTATGCCGCCATAAAATAAAATATGATGCTTTACCTGTTGAACCTAACAAGCAAGGACCCAAAAAGAATTGGGTACCTAAAAGTAACTAGTTACATTGCAGGTAAGCCTGAGATGTGCTGAGAAGTCAAAGATGTGGTATATTGACAGCGCATGCTCAAGGCATATGACTGGTGATGAAACTCAGTTCGTCACATTCGAGCGTAAACGAGGAGGAAGCGTAAGTTTTGGAGACAACAAAAGAGTAAGATAGTAGGGTCAGGAACCATTGGAGGTAATCCTACTATTGAGTTTGTATCCCTAGTCAGCGGACTCAAATATAACTTACTCAGCGTAGCTCAGCTATGTGACAATGGAAGAAAAGTTATATTCGATGACACTGGATGTAAAATATACGAGGGTAAAACTAATGAGTTAATTTTAACTGCCCCTCGCATTGATAATGTCTTCATGCTGAACTTAGAGAAAACGTTTTCAATAACTGTATGCTTAGTATCAAAGGAAGAAAATTCCTGGCTATGGCACATGAGACTTGGTCATGTAAGCATGGACCTCCTGGCCAAATTAGCAAGAAAGCAATTGGTTGAGGGACTGCCAGAACTTAAATTTGAAAAAGATCAACTATGCCACGCTTGCCAAGCTGGAAAACAAACCAAACAATCTTTTCATAGTAAAAATATTGTCTCAACTAAGCGTCCGTTAGAGTTACTACACTTGGATCTCTTTGGTCCAGTCCAGCCGCTGAGTCTGGGTGGAAGAAGATTTTCCTTGGTCATTGTAGATGACTTTTCTCGGTACAGTTGGATCATCTTGCTGAGTAGCAAGGATGAGACCTTTGAGACATTTTCAAATTTGGTTAGAAACTTGAAAATGATAAAGACCTAAAATTGGCTCACATCCGAAGCGATAATGGTGGAGAATTCAAAAACCAACAGTTTGTTGAATTCTGTGAAGCCAGCGGCATTGACCATAATTTTTCTGCTCCTAGAACGCCTCAACAAAATGGGGTTGTAGAAAGGAAGAACAGAACCTTAGTTGAAATAGCCAGGACAATGCTGAGTGAGCATAGGCTTCCAAAGTATTTTTGGGGAGAAGCTGTCAACACAGCGTGCTATATTCTTAATAGGGCTCTTGTTAGACCTATACTAAAGAAAACCCCCTACGAACTTTGGAAAGGACGAAAGCCCAACATTGGATACTTTCGTGCCTTTGGCTGTAAATGTTTTATTTTAAACACCAAAGATAGCCTAGCTAAGTTTGACTCAAAAGCTGATGAAGCTAGATTTTTAGGCTACTCAACAAACAACAAAGCATACAAAGTTTTCAATAAACAAACTCAAGTTTTAGAAGAGTCAGTACATGTTGAGTTCGACGAAACTAACCCTGCAGGTAGATATCTGCCGCTGACCAAGGATGATCCACACTCAGTACCCGCTGATCAAGATACATCCGCTGAGTCATTCCCTCAAGGGCTGACCCAAAGTAAAAGTGAATCTCAAATTGTTTTCACTGACCAGTCTACACCTACAGAGATTGTTGAAACACAGATAGCACAAGACATCAATCTACCAAAGGAGATAAGGATACCAAGAGGACACTCAGAGAGTGCTATTCTTGATACCGCTGAGAATACCCTGATGACAAGAAACCAACTCAAGAGATACCTCAGCAACGTAGCCTTCGTCTCAGTTCAGGAACCAAAGAACTTCACTGATGCTGAGGACGATGAACTCTGGATGAGCGCAATGCAAGAGGAACTTGATCAATTCAGAAGAAACGATGTATGGGAGTTAGTGCCACATCCAAGGAGTCAGAAGACCATTGGAACAAGATGGGTCTTCCGCAACAAGCTGGATGAACAAGGAAATGTAGTCAGGAACAAAGCAAGGCTTGTAGCTCAGGGCTACAGTCAGCAAGAAGGTATTGACTACGGTGAGACCTTTGCCCCAGTGGCAAGGCTAGAGGCTATTAGAATTTTATGCGCTTATGCAAGTTATATGAACTTTAAACTGTTTCAAATGGATGTTAAGAGTGCATTCCTTAATGGAGTTATAAACGAGGAAGTTTACGTTAATCAACCTCCAGGGTTTGAGGATCCTAAATTCCCAAACCACGTTTATAAACTCAAAAAGGCTCTGTACGGCCTCAAGCAAGCACCACGTGCTTGGTATGAGAGGCTGACCAGTTTCCTGCTGACTAGAAACTATGTCAGAGGCAAAGCTGATACAACCTTATTCATTAAGAGAAAGGGTAAAGATACCTTGCTGGCTCAAATATATGTTGATGATATTATTTTCGGTGCTACTAATGAGTCAATGTGCAAGGAATTTAGTAAGCAAATGCAGACTGAGTTTGAAATGTCAATGATGGGAGAACTCAACTTCTTCCTTGGACTTCAAATCAAACAAGGGAAAAATGGCATCTTCATCAGTCAAGCTAAATATGCCAAGGAGATATTGAAGAAATATGATCTTGAAAATTGCAAGCCAATATCTACTCCTATGAGCACTGACACTGTCCTTTGTGCTGACGAGAATGGTAAGTCGGTAGACAGCAAATTGTATCGAGGTATGATAGGCTCTCTACTTTACTTAACAGCAAGTAGACCGGACATTCAGTTCTCAGTATGTTACTGTGCTAGATATCAATCTAACCCTAAGGAATCTCATTACATAGCTGTAAAAAGAATCCTTAGATATTTGCAAAGCTCAGTGAACGCAGGTTTATGGTATCCCAACACTCATGGTTTTACACTCGTGGGATACACTGACGCTGACTATGGACGAGACAAGCTTGAACGAAAAAGCACCTCTGGAGGATGTCATTTCTTAGGAAGCTGTCTTGTATCCTGGTTCAGTAAGAAGCAGGCGTCAGTAGCCTTGTCTACCACTGAAGCTGAGTACATTGCTGCTGGACACTATGTTGCTCAAGTCCTATGGATTAAGCAACAGTTTGAAGACTATAGTGTTCAAACAAAGACAATTGAGGTCAAATGTGACAACAAAAGTGCAATTGATCTATCAAAGAACCCAATTCAGCACAGCAGGATGAAGCATGTCAGCATCAGACATCACTTCATTAGAGACCATGTACTCAAGGGTGAGATAAAGCTGACCTATGTCCCAATGGATGAGCAGCTTGCGGATATCTTCACAAAGCCACTGGCTCGTGAGCAGTTCAGCATACTGAGAGAAGCCATTGGTATGTTTAATCCTCTTCAGTAAATTCCAGCTCTTAATATAGATTCATGCTGAGTGAATTAACATGCTGAATGATCTATGCTATTATTTGCTGAGTGAATAGATGCATGCTGAGGGTTTAATACTAAATGAATGAATATCACATACTGAGCAAATATGCGCACTGAGTAGTTATCTCAAACTGAGCAACCAACTACTTAAACCATCCGTTTGTATAAAACTGACTACTCAGGATATAGAACGTTTAGAATTCTAAACGCTGAGTACAAGATCCGTTGCATTTAATGCTAAAGCACGCGAATAGCCACCTAGGATGATGTATGCACCGAATGTGTCATAAAAGCCAGGATCCTTGTCGGTTGACAATCCCAAGGCAAAACTGACACATGGATTCGATAAGATCCACCTCTCACATCTATAAATAATGGGCAAATCCCCATTTTTATCTCTATACACTTACCGAATTCTCTGGCATAAATACTTTCTCTCTAAAAACTCTCAAAACTTCCAAACCCCTCTCTAAAACTATGACTAAGATTTCCTTGAACATCTCCGGTGCCGGTCACTCTAAGACCAGTTCCGATGAACCTTCTAGGCATTCTACTCTGCCTGGAATGACTAAGGCCACTACACCGAGCAAAGGCAAAGCTGGCCAAGCCACCTCCTCTAAAGGAAATCCGACCAAAGTCAGAACCTATACTAAGGTCTACGAAGACGTTAGAGAGTGCAAGATAGACCACTCAAGATGGTTCTCTGAGGCTTTCGTAGAAACCGAGCAACCATTCTGTGAATGGATATCGAAGAATGGCTGGACCGAGCTGTTCTCAATCAGAGATCCAACTTACCCTGACTTAGTAAGGGAATTCTACCATAATCTGCAGGTTGCTGACGATAACCAGGACCACCTAGTAACTGTGGTAAAAAAGAAAACAATTTTTGTCAACCCTACCTACCTTGCCAACTTGCTGAAACTGAAGAATGAAGGAACAAAACTAAGGAGGACTGGTGATCATGAATGAACTGGGTACTCTGCCACCTTCTGCAAGCCCGTTGGCCATTCTGGAGAAATCTCCAGTTCCTCAATGGGCCAGCACCAAAAGATGGCACACTACCTGCTGACCAATTATATCTTCCCGAAGATAAATTGCACCAGTTCAGCAACAAATTTTGAGCAATGCTTCATATGGCATATGCTGACCTACAAGCCCATCAACATGCCAGTATTCTTAATTGTCGGATTCCAAAGGAGCACTGGAACTCTAAGGCTGGGCTCACTCATAACCAGAATCCTCATTGACCATCAGATTGACCTATTCGAGGAAACTGAGGCCCATGGCTCTGAGATCACAGCTGCTGCGCTGCGTGCCTTGAAGTTTGACCAACCAGTTAAGAAAGCCAAAGGTGCTGATCAGCCTACTGAGGAGGCTGTCCCAAAGAAGGGCAAAAGAACAAAGGCTCCAGCTGCCTGCAAAAGGAAAGCTGTTGGGACTCCTTCAAAAGATGCCGAGTCTCCGGCCAAGAAGCTGAAGTCAGCTGCTCAAAAAGGTCAAGTGAGACCTAAGTCAGCTGTGAAACGAAGCGGGCAAGATGAGCCTGATACAGAAGAAAGAATGGATGCTGATGAGCAACCTTTGAAGAAGAAGAAGTCTTCAAGGCTGACCCCTATTGATGCTATCCCCACTGACTTCATTAATCCTAGTGACCCTCACTTCACACAATGTCAGGGAACTGAAGCTAAGCATAAAGAAGACGATGTACAACTGGATGATCAGTTCATCACATAGGTTGAAGAAGAGCTAGAAGAAGATGAAGGGAATGATCAACAGGAGGAAGAAGAAAGTGGTCAGGATGACACTGAGGAGACAGCCAGTGGAGAGGAAACTGCTGACCCAACCAATACTGAGTTGGCTGAAGAAGAAGGACAAGAAGAACAAACTGACCAGCTCAACGCTGATCAAGAAGAGACTTCTCCTCCTCACTCAGTAGAGTCTATCCCAGCTGACACTACTCCTCCTCGTAGAAGAAGACTAGTAAAGGCAAGTCAGACAACTGTCATTGACCTTCCTGTCCAGAAGCCGACCAAAGACCCTTCTACACTTAAGCTAAAAATTTTCAGCAAACAAACTTCTTCTTCTCTACCAGCTTCTCTTGAAAATCAAGCCTCTGTTTCTTCACTACAGGAACAAGCCGACTTGAATGCTTCTGCCAACCCTACAAGCCAAACCGAGCAAGTTCTCGCTAATGCTGCTGCTCTAAGCACTGTGCTGACTCAGGACATTCCTGCCCTTGTCAGCACTGAAACCACTCAGATTACTTCTGCACCAACAATCATTCCTGCCGATCAATCATCTCTCCAAGAGAACCAAGTGCAGATTGAAAACCCCCTTCCAGTCACTGACTATGTCGTCACTAAGATAAATTCGACTCTTCCATCAACTGGTCACACTGAGGAAACTAGGCAACCTGATGAAGGATCACTCAGCTATCTGCATGCCACCGAGTCTGGTAGACAACTCATCAACTCGGTGCAGTCATTAATCAAGGATCTTCATCAAAATGCTGAACCTACTGCTGGGTCTACCAACAATGAGTCAACTCAGCTGTCCCAAGTCACTCACCTTTTAAATGAAGTTAAAGGACTGAAGGATCTGCTAAGTGATATGATCTCAATTCAATCACAACAGCCCAAGCAGGACTCAATAACGAAGCTGGCTGAGCTCCAACTGACAACGGTTCAACATCTCAACACTCTTCAAGGACAATTCCAGACCTTGTCAGCTACGAACACTCAATATGCCACTTCTGCTGAAGTTAAAATGCTCTTTGACCAGCTTTATACTGAGCAAACCAAGACCAACAATCAGCTGGCTTCCTACTCTCAATGCTCGGTGGAGCAAATTAGCGAAGCCGTTCGTTTGCTGAACTTGAATAAGCAAGAGATGGACACTAACCAAATGAAGCAGAATGAGATACTGGTCACTACCCAAAAGACTTTCACCCATGTGCGTCACTACAATATCTAGCGTCAATATTATGACTCAGCCCTGCTGAAGACATTTCATCAAATTTTTGCTGCACTGTCAGATACAATTACTTGGGTGGGTAAGTCTCAAGCCTACATACTGAGCATGCTCAGCACAGCTGAACTCGGTATACCTAAAGAGGTCTTGGATGAAGGCGTTATTGTCTTCGACGGCATCAATGAAAGTTCCGACAAGCTTAAGGAGTTGTCCGCCTTACTGACCAACGCGGTCTTAACCGACTCCTTTAGAATTCCTCCTCCTCCCGATGCTGACAAAACGGGGGAGAAAGAACAAGCTAGAACTCAGCCTGAGGCTGCTAGAAGTAGTCAGTCTAAGCATAAGAAGAAGAACTAGAAATAGGCTAACTCGGTTTGTTTCTTTTTGCTTATCTTTTTGCTGTATATGCTCACTACTTTATTTCAATACAATACTTGCATCTTTTATCCAAACCTGAGTTATTTTATATGATGCTGAAGTATTATGTTACCTTGTATCTTCAAATACATCAACTGTGTTTACTACTTATAATACTTGTTGATTGTATGCTACACTGATAAAATGTTTGACATTATCTTGTATGTTTACTAAACACTGTCTCATAAGACCCATTGAACAATAAAATACTTAGCGCTCTCTGAATGTTAAATCTTCCACTTAACACTGAGTAAAATAGAATATATTCCTTAAGCTGACCTATATCTGTAAACCGACCTTAGACTTACTCGATTAAACCTTAAAATGTTTAGAGTAAAACTAAGTCAGTAGCTCAACCCTGACGGGGGAGTTTGCTAAGTAATATTAGGTCAACTATCATGGGGGAGCTCAACACTTAGTTCTTCGCTGAATAGTTTTACCAACATCAAAATGGGGGAGTTTGTTGAAACACCTTTCCACATGATTTTGATTTGACAAAATTATTTAAGTAAAATTAAATATATTCTAAACACACTAAGTTTAAATGCTTTGATTTATTACACTAATGTGTTTGTTCAATGTTGAGTTAAATTGTTTATAAGACATAAAGACTAAAAGGCTTAAAGCCCAATACGGAAGTCAAAGCCCAAGTTAAACAAATCAAGACCACTCGGCCCACGTGTGCAAAACGCTGTCGTTGTGTACAAAACGCAGCTCATCGAAAGAAGGATCGAGAAGACCTTTGTTGAACAACTTCGGAACGAAGCTGCTGAGTTGTATCGACAAAGAGTACAAGACAGCAGCTGAGCAAGAACAACTTCCAGACAAAGTATTTATACTTTGGGTAAAGTTCAGAAGACACAGAAAGCTGTCTAGTTGACCTTACCATAAATGGAGAGACATTCTGCCGGACTGACTAAAAGCTGCTCAGCACTGACCGAAGACAGAAGATACTTGAATCTGATTGGCCAAGAGCGCTGAGCAAGACTGAGTGACAATGACAGGAAGCCGTTTCCCTCCAACGGTTATTTCGAAATTCGAAATGATTGATGCCTCAGACGTCTCTATAAATAGGGCCTTTCAGTTGCTTCACAATACACAGAACTTTATCAAGCCATTACGCTGACCAAAATTCTACTCAAAGTTCTGTGAGAAAAAGCAAAGCAAATACTTACACCAAATTCTATATCTTTCGTGTAAAAGTCTAGAGTGATTATTCAATCATCTAAGGTGTCTAAGCAATTGTTGTTTAGGACAAATCCTTATCATTTCTAGAGATTAGAAAGGAGAGGCTGAGTACTCAGTTATAGTACTCAGCGAGAGATTAGGAGTGAGTAGAGGTATAGAGGAAGGTACTCTTGTTATACTCAGCTTCTAAATTGTAAAAGGTTTGATGCTCTATCGTTAAAGAGCTCAGTAGAGAATTCGAAAGCTCGAAACGTGTTTCGGGGACAGGACGTAGGCTTAGAGGCCGAACCTGGATAAATCTGCTGAGTAACATCTTTCTAACCTTAAACTCCTTAATATATATATTTCTTGCTTAAACAAAACTGACCAAGTAAAGAGGTCACACTGAGTTGTGTGTATTGAGTATCTGAGTTCAGGAATAGACTCAAGTGCTATCTCCTGACTCAAAGAAAGAAGTTGACTTAGTCACCAGTTGACTAAGCTAGTGTCTTAATTTACTCAGCGCGCTGTGTAATCCTTTTTCAAAGAAAAAGAAGTCAGCCTTAACGTACTAAAATTTAAAATAGTTCCTATCCCCCCCTTGGAACTAACTTGTTACGTTATAAGGGACCAACAGTGGCCACATGGAGTGACATCGATGAGTCAACATCATCAGAAGCTGATGCCACCGAGTCAGCAAACATATGCTTCATGGCTGATGACGCTGCTGACCACACTCGATCTGAGCAAGCTGTCCTCTCGGACGAATCTGAACAGGAGGAGTACTCAAATGAGGTAACATCCTTACACTTGCTTAGAAATGAAATGATTAACGCCCTGAGTGATTTATATACAGTGGCTAAAAAGTGTAACAAGAAAATAAAGGCATGATAGGGGTATTTTACCCCTATCTTTTAGCGTGATTTACAGATTGATTTTGGATAAAATAAATAAGTTTAATTACAAAAATAAAGTGTTTTGATAAAATAAAGAAATAAAAATAAATCTCGTACTTTCAGTTAATTTTCCATGCTTTTGATTAGTTTAGGAAATAAAAACGTCAAGCTAACTCGGCTCGCAAGATTTGTATTTCAGGTACGAACAAGGAGCAAAAATCTACTCAAATACGCGGGGCGTATAATCCTTTACGCGGGGCATGAAACATGTGTCAGCAATAATTGCCTTATCCGCAGGAGCCATGTGGAATTGACTCAGCATACGCGGGGCGTATGCCACTCTACGCGGGGCGTATGACACATATCGGCAATAATTGGCCTAATCCTGAAAGTCAGACTGCACTGTCTCCCTGAGTCAACTCTTAGTACGCGGGGCGTATAACCATACACGCGAGGCGTACCAGGCATTTCCTCAATGATAAAAAACTCAGAGACTCTTTTACGCGGGGCGTACTTCAGCTACGCACGGCGTAAAAGCACCAATTCAAGCAATAAAACTTTAGAGACTCAAACACGCGGGGCGTACAATCCTTTACGCAGGGCGTGCTTGAGACAACAAGACAACGAATTGGTCCACATGCAGGAGATTTCTGACGGAATGGGCATTTACACGGGGCGTAGACCACTTCATGCGGGGCGTACCATGGGATTTCTGCACCAAATAATGTTGCTCCATACTTGTACTTTGTGAAATTACAAACTTGCCCTTGCTTGATGTCTATAAATAGGAAGCTCTTGAACTTCATTTGAAACTAAGAAATAATTACACACTAGAGAGCATACTATACTTGTTTTGTTACTTGTTGTAGTGTAGATTCAGTTTTTGTTGCTAAACTCTCCACCTCGAGAGCTTGTTCGGTTGTTCCGGAATTCCATCGAAGTTCCGCTCCACGATTCGTCACCAAGCTCGAGAGTTCCACCTCCACGACCTAGGAGACGGCTTTGAGTCTGGTTAGCTAGTTTCAAGGGCGGATTCTCCCCTTTTACATGCTAATTAGCTTGTACTCTTCCTATGTACTAGGCTTGGTTGTATTCCATTTATATACATTTCATATTTATAATTTCACGATTTATAATCTCTATTTCCCTTTACGTGTTAGTGTTTGCTACTTGTTTTGATATTGATAATTGACTATTGTGTAGGAGAACGCGATTTCCGACGCCATTCGGGCTATCTTTAGGGAGTTATATAGGTGTTGCCCTACCAGAAGTGACAAACCGGAAACCGTAGGAATTGACAAGCCACAGAACTTACGGGCCCTAGTTTCTAATTCCCCCTCTTTAGACACGCCTTGACAAGGAATCACGTAGTCTAAGTGCTTCACGGGTCGGTCCTACTATACTTAGTCGTCTTTGCAAGAGTAATTTACTATCCGTATACATTTAGAGTCATTATTTATCGTGGTTATAACTTATCGATACTCATCCCACTTCATAGGGTTTTAGCTACACAAATTTGAGTCGCCAATAGTTAGGATAGTGTGTAGTTGTATCTTACTTCACCCAAAGTAATCGCCGCTTAAATAACATACGAAACCGAGTCGTCTAATACTTGTAATTATAAATCCCGTGGATTTGATACCCGGTCTTAACCGGATTATTACTTGATACGACGGGGTACACTTGCCCCTAAGTAGTCGTAGCGTTTAGTAGAGTTAAGAGTAATTTATAAAGATCACATCCATAGATATAGAGTCCTCACTTATAATATATATATTTCGTCGTAGAAACTCTACCACTAGGCGTCGCTCCATCAAGTTTTGGGCGCCGTTGCCGGGGATTTATAATTTCTTGCAATATTAGACAAAAACGTTTTATTGTTAGTTTAAGCATTTGTAAATATTATTTCCTTTTCGTGTGAATAATTTATTTTGTTTCGTGTTGTTACTAATGATTTGTTTCATGGTATGATGCCTCATCGTCGTCGTCTGTGGGACGACCTCATGGATGATGAATGTTCGCACCAACCATCAACCTCACAATTCAATGTGGTAATCTCTAAGCTTAAAGACATTCATGAAGGATTATCTAACACTGAGACATATTTCAAGGAAGAAACACCGACTGAAACAACGGAGGCGGTCGAGATACCCGAAGAAGTCCCATTAGATGAGACTCCAGTGGCACCTATTCGTAGATCACGAAGAGTTCGTGAACTCCCAGTTAGATATGGTTTTCTAGTGGGAGATGATAACGAGGTTCCCGTGTTAGATGACGAACCCGAAAACTACGAAGAGGCTCTTACTAGTCCATATTCTAAAGCATGGCTTGAGGCTATGGATTCTAAAATGGATTCCATGTATACTAACCAAGTTTGGACTTTGGTTGATCCACCCGAAGGGATAAAACCCATTGGGTGCAGATGGATCTTCAAAAAGAAGACTGACATGGATGGAAAGGTTAGCACCTACAAGGCTAGGTTGGTAGCGAAAGGATATCGTCAAAAACAAGGTGTTGATTATGACGAAACCTTCTCTCCCGTTGCTATGTCCAAATCAATCAGAATCAAGCTTGCAATTGCCGCTAATTTTGATTATGAGATTTGGCAAATGGATGTGAAAACAGCTTTCCTAAACGGAAACCTGCTTGAGGATGTATACATGATGCAACCTGAAGGTTTCATATCAAAGGATGCAAATAAAGTTTGCAAACTTCAGAGATCCATTTATGGACTCAAGCAACATCTAGAAGATGGAACAAGCGTTTTGACGAAACCATAAAACAATTTGGTTTCGAACAAAATTGCGAAGAAGCTTGCATTTACAAGAAAGCAAGTGGGAGCTTTATAGCATTTCTCATACTATATGTGGACGATATACTGTTAATGGGAAATGACATTGCTCTATTACAGTCAGTGAAAATATGGTTATCCGGTAACTTCTCAATAAAAGACCTCGGTGAAGCAGCCTATATACTTGGTATAAAGATCTACAGGGATAGGTCACGTAGAATGCTTGGTCTTTCACAGGCTACATACATTGAAAAGGTGCTAAATCGGTTTAGCATGCTTGAATCGAAACGAGGTAACTTACCCATGGTACATGGAGTAAAGTTAAACAATCATCAATGTCCTAAAACTGATGATGACAAACGACGCATGGCTGTAGTCCCGTACGCCAGCGCGATCGGTTCGATTATGTATGCTATACTATGCACTAGACCCGACGTAGCGTTCGCGTTATCTGTAACGAGTCGTTACCAAGGGAATCCGGGAGACGAGCATTGGATTTCCGTAAAAAACATTCTTAAGTACTTGAGAAGAACTAAAGATATGTTTCTAGTGTACGGAGAAGGAGATCTGAAAATAAAAGGATTTTCAGACGCTAGTCATTTCACAGATGAGAATGATTTTAAATCCCAATCAGGATACCTGTTTATCCTAAATGGGGGTGCGGTCAGTTGGAAAAGTTCCAAGCAGGGAAGCGTAGCTTTCTCTACGACCGAGTCAGAGTACATCGCTGCTGCGGAAGCAGCAAAGGAAGCAGTTTGGATTAGAAAGTTCATCACAGAACTAGGTGTGGTGCCTGACATTGTCAATCCCATTACTCTGTACTGTGATAACAATGGAGCCATTGCGCAAGCAAAGGAACCACGGTCTCATAATGCATCCAAGCACTACCTAAAGCGATACCACATCATAAGAGAGATTGTGGCTAGAGGAGATGTGAGAATAGAAAGAGTACCTACAGAGGACAACGTTGCAGATCCGTTGACAAAGCCTTTAACCCAGAAAGTACATGATCGTCATTTAACTTCTACTGGGATAAGTTTTAGAAACAATTGGCTTTAGTCCAAGTGGGAGTATGTTGGGGTTTTGTGTCCTATAGTCAATTGTTGCAGGATACAAACTTATTGTAAATGAATTGTTCTTTATATCATTTGTTTTAATGAGATATATGTTTTATAACTATATAAAGGCAATCCCTTTTAAGCACTAAATAAAGTCTAATAAAAGGAAATCCGTAAGTTTGTTTAAAGTGATTATAAAGTGTTCATACAAGCATGAAGTGAGACAAAACTTTATAATAAACTAATAAACTTAAAACCACCCCAAGTCGAGTGATATGTTTAGGATTGATATATCACTGTTGAGACTTGTATGTAACAATGTCTTCTGTCCGACAGAAAGCTGATCTCACAAGCTTCATATATACAGATATCTGGACAGTTACATAGATCCGATGAAACGTTGTTCATTAGGATTGGGGATCCGATTTGAGATAACAGGATGGGTAGATTCATCCTTGTCAACTGTTCATCTCATTGGTATTAATAGGTATAACTAATCCTCAGACTCAAAGGAATGTTAATTGGTCATCCTGAATTACTGAATGTGAGACTTTGATCCTGTGGTCCCACGATCCTTAACAGAGATGACTCTGGGGTGTGAACTGCAAAGGTTGGGTGTCACAGGAAGTAATTTCAGGGTAGTTATACATTGGATTGAGCATTTATCACTCCCGATTAATGGGAGATACATCCAAGGATCGCTTGTGGAAGACTTGACTCTAAACCCTTGCAAGGTGATAGCTTAAGAGTAGAAATACAGATTTCACTTAACCTATCTTTTTGAGTTGACTCGGCCAATAACAAGTAAAACGAACATCTCGCTATATGTGACTTGACATTACCCATAGTCATAAGATTCAGTTCAAGGATGCAGTTGATAAAGGATCGTATTATACCGTAACTAATACGGAAGGGTTAACGACAGAATCAACCTGTCTTCTTAACGGACTCTGGGGGAATGATTACAGACTTGCCAATAACATACTCTGTACATCATTCCGTTATGCAAGGGATTAAATATAATTCTTGAAGAAATTAATTTAATAAGTTGCATACGGCCAGAAGTAGTAAGGACCTAATGGATCACACATAAGACTTGGAACCAAAAGAGAGATGGATATGATTAATAGATGGAAGCCCAATTGAGCCCAGTAAGGCCCAA
Organism: Euphorbia lathyris; assembly: GCF_963576675.1. Classification (NCBI taxonomy): domain Eukaryota; kingdom Viridiplantae; phylum Streptophyta; class Magnoliopsida; order Malpighiales; family Euphorbiaceae; genus Euphorbia; species Euphorbia lathyris. Next base: position 34,554,922 of record NC_088917.1, on the reverse strand, counting down.
ATACAAGGAGGGGGCCGAAATTTGTATGTATTAGTAAGGGATTGATTTTATTCCATTAATCCTAATTTGATTAGGATTATGAATTAAATTAATTAAGAGATAATTTAATTAGGAGTTTTAATTAGATTAATATTCTCCTATTATTATCCAATTAGGTTATTTATTATTATCCTAAATATATTAGATATATAGTGAGATAATAATTAGGAATCCTTTTCCGAATTGGATTCCTATTAAGTAACCTATTCCTATCTAACTAGGGTTTAGATACAAGCTAATATATATACCCCTCCCTATAGTGAATTTCGAAAAAAACCTAAGCCTCCCCACTTGTGATTTTCGAAATTGCTTAGAGAGAGAGAGAAAAGAATTCTATTCCCCAAGTTCGTGGACAAGAATTCATACGGCATTCCATCGATTGATTAATCTTATTCATCCCTCTTTCTCCTTGATCTTGTGTTGGTTAATTAGAGGCAATCTATTTTGGTTGCATCTCATAAGGGTTGATTTTATCTTAACCTCACCGTATTCTACTTTGCGGTTGGAACCTCGGAGAAGAATTGTGGGCGCTTCTTTAACAACGGTAGATTGTTCATCGAAAGGTATTCCTTCTTATCCCTCTTTATATGAAATAACGATTAACGGATCCTATGGTTAAAAGGAAATAGGCTAAAATTTTTATATTTCCGCTGCTATACCTTAGCCCTAATTTCCTTCAGTGGTATCAGAGCCATCGTTAAATCCGTTATTTCATATATGAAAATATAGAAGTTTTCAATAGGATTGAATAAATATTTATGGTTAGGATTAATTGACAAATAGTATTGATTAATTAATTCTAAAGATAAATAAAGTTTTGATTAATTGTTAATTAAAACTGATTATGCTTATGTTCCTAATTATTTCAATTGATAATCATTATAACAAAATCTATTAGTTTTATAGTTAGGTTGATAAAATTAGTTTTATTAATACTAAATGATAAAACGGAAATCTATTGTAGATTATCCTATTTCTGAAAACCGTTTTAAAATTGTTTTAGAACTGATATATATAAATATATATATATATATATATATATATTTAATATATAAAAAAAATATGACAGCAGCCCGAGTCGCGCCTCACGGCGCGACTGGCCGCTGTCACGCGGCTGCTGCCTCGCGGCAGCAGCCGCGTGCGGCGCAGGGGCACCGCTGCCGCAAGGCGGCAGCGCCTCGCGTGCCCTAAGGGCTGCTGCCAATCGGCAGCAGCCCGCCCTCGGGCCCGGCCCGATACCCACTTGATTTTAAAATAGGTTTAAAATCGTTTTATGTTAAATGTATATATATGTTTCAAAAATTAATAGTTTTCTGTTTTGATTATCGAATGAATAATTTCTTTAAATGTTTGTTTTTACCAATATGTAAATCAAAGTGTTAAATGAATTAAAATCAAAATAAATGGGACGAGCATAATCAACGTTTTATATGGTTATATTGATCCAAGGATTAATATAAAGATACAAAACGATTAGAAGTAAAATTGGATGAAAGTTAATTTGACGAGTTAATGTGATTAACCTAAATATTACATAAGCCGGTTATGTAATCAACCAATTAAATTTATTTAATTGAGTCTATGCATGTTTGGAGTTATGGACATATTTGGACCCTCTTTTAGTCTTTTGGTATTTTTGAAATAGGGCCTGCGCGTCCTGCCTTTCTACTATCTATTGTAATTTCTCCTCTCATCTGATTCCCTTCAATTCAATTGAAGTTTTCTTATAGTAGTATAGAAATTAATATGTAATTTCAAGGCGCCATGGAGAAGACGGAGGACCTAAAGAGAAATATGTAATAGTTAGTATTTCTTTAGGTTTGGCCTTTTATTCCGTCTCTGGCTCGACGGAATAATTTAGATGATGTGTCCATAACGCCAATGTATGTGAATGTATGTATGTCTGATGTATGCTAAAGCAAATCAAGACTAAGTTAGATTATGAGACTTAAATAAAATCCCTCATTAAAAAGTTAAGTAAATAAGTAAGTTATTAAAATCGGTTGCCCCTCCCTAATATTATAATTCAGCCGGCAGTACTAGGGGCCTTTGGGTTGTTGAGTAAACTCAAGCTCGGGGTCTTATGGTAACACCTGAATTATCGAAAATCATTTTTCATGAATATGGGGTAATACTTAAATTAGATTATGATAATTGGATGAGTAAACTCATGTTGTCATAAACTAATGGGCAAAACGGTTGGGATTAATATGAATAGCATATTAGTTACTAATGTGGTTAGTAACCCAATAACCTAGGAATCACATTAGAGATGTGATTGATTATATGAATCTACCTAATGAATGAGACTAGCTTGTTGAGTAAACTCAAGGCGAAATCTCAGGAGTTAGGATCCTAGCTCACTAAAGGATTTGTGAAATTCTTCGAATTAATATAGAGGGTTATTAATTTGGCAAAATAGTGGGAGCAATCTGAAATAAATTAAAAGGCCTATAATTTTAGATTGTTAAACTTTAAAGCAAATGAATGACATACGTTTACTCTTTCTCACTCTCAGGTTTTGTTTAAACACACACTCTTAAAATCATGACTAACACCGATCTGCGTTACATCCTTACCGATAACAAATTGAATGGTTCAAACTTCACCGACTGGTTTCGTAACCTCAAAATTGTTTTGAAGTTCGAGAGGAAAGGGTATGTACTTGATACACCGATACCCCCTTACCCAATAGATGATGCTCCCTACCAAGAGGTTTATGCTTACTTGAAGCATAAAGCTGATGATGATCAAGTGGGGGACATCATACTTGCATCATTGACACCGGAAGTTAAAAGGCAACTACATTCAGATATGGATGCCTCTTCCATGGTCAAGCACCTTAAAGAGCTATTTGTGATAGAAACTCGGTGCGAGCGCTTCGAAATAACCAAAGAGTTATATAAAAGCAAGATGCAGGAGGGCACATCTGTGATGGTACATTGTGCCAAGATGATTAGCCTCATAACCAAGTTTTCTAGTATTGGAGATGCGATGGACCATGAACTAAGTGAAAACTTACTTCTACAGTCCCTCCCTGAGAGCTACTCACAGTTCATCATGAACTATCAGATGAGTGGCTTGCAAACCTCTCTTGTAGAGCTTGCACATATGCCCGAGTCAGTCAAGCCCATTATAAAAGAAAACGAGGAAATGTTGGCCCTTGCTATTGAAGGATCGAGAAAAAGGAAAGGGGTCGCTCCCGATCCAAACCATCTTGATAAATGCATGGGGGCTGTGCTCACCGAAACAAAGGGAAAGGAACCAAAGAAGCCTAAAAGAAAGTGCCACTATTGTGGTGACGTGGGGCATTGGAAGAGAAATTGTTCTTTGTACCGAGCTACCCTCCAGAAGGGAAAAGCCGGTACTCCAACGTCTGGTATGTTCTATAAAGAACAAACATTGCAATTTTTATAGAGATTCGATTTTCTATTTCTCAGAAATATCACAAAATGTGATTTATGTGTTGATTTCTGTTTTTCGCAATTGATACCAAAAGACATAAGCTAGATAATTCAACTTACTTGTGGCATTGTCATATAAACAAGAGACGCATGCTAAAGCTACATTCAGATGGGCTTATAGATCCAATCGATTCTGAATCATTGGAAACATGCGAATCATGTTTAAAAGGTAAAATGACAAAGACACCCTTTAGCAATAAAGGTGAGCGTGTATCAGACACTCTAGGACTCATTCATTCAGATGTATGTGGTCCTATGTCAGTCCAAGCAAGAGGAGGATTCAGATACTTCATTAGCTTCATAGATGACCATACTCGCTATGGTTATATCTACTTGATGAGGCACAAATCAGAAGCTTTTGACAAGTTCAAATGCTTCAAGAATGAAGTGGAAAATCAATTAGGAAAGAAAATAAAAACACTTCGATCTGATCGAGGTGGCGAATATCTTTCTGATGATTTTCTGAATTATCTAACTGAATGTGGGATATGCTCACAATGGACACCTCCCTATACGCCACAACACAATGGTGTATCCGAGAGGAGAAACCGTACCCTATTAGATATGGTACGATCCATGATGAGCATGGCCTTACTTCCAAAGACGTTCTAGGGCTATGCCTTAGAAACTGCCCTCTTCACCCTGAACCGAGTACCAACTAAATCCGCTAGTTCCACACCATATGAATTGTTCGTTGGTAGGAAACCCGTGTTCTCTTTCATGAGAGTATGGGGTTGTTCAGCATATGTCAAACGCGTTGCGTCCGACAAATTAGATTCTAAATCTGATAAATGTTTCTTCATTGGATACCCTAAGGAAACTATGAGATATTACTTCTATCATCCAGATGATCAGAAAGTGATCGTATCCAAACACGCAACCTTCTTAGAGAAAGAGTTTCTCGAAGAAACACAAAAGGGAAGCGTGATTGAACTCGATGAAGTTCAAGAGGAAGAAACACCGACTGAAACAACGGAGGCGGTCGAGATACCCGAAGAAGTCCCATTAGATGAGACTCCAGTGGCACCTATTCGTAGATCACGAAGAGTTCGCGAACTCCCAGTTAGATATGGTTTTCTAGTGGGAGATGATAACGAGGTTCCCGTGTTAGACGACGAACCCGAAAACTACGAAGAGGCTCTTACTAGTCCATATTCTAAAGCATGGCTTGAGGCCATGGATTCTAAAATGGATTCCATGTATACTAACCAAGTTTGGACTTTGGTTGATCCACCCGAAGGGATAAAACCCATTGGGTGCAGATGGATCTTCAAAAAGAAGACTGACATGGATGGAAAGGTTAGCACCTACAAGGCTAGGTTGGTAGCGAAAGGATATCGTCAAAAACAAGGTGTTGATTATGACGAAACCTTCTCTCCCGTTGCTATGTCCAAATCAATCAGAATCATGCTTGCAATTGCCGCTAATTTTGATTATGAGATTTGGCAAATGGATGTGAAAACAGCTTTCCTAAACGGAAACCTGCTTGAGGATGTATACATGATGCAACCTGAAGGTTTCATATCAAAGGATGCAAATAAAGTTTGCAAACTTCAGAGATCCATTTATGGACTCAAGCAAGCATCTAGAAGCTGGAACAAGCGTTTTGACGAAACCATAAAACAATTTGGTTTCGAACAAAATTGCGAAGAAGCTTGCATTTACAAGAAAGCAAGTGGGAGCTTTATAGCATTTCTCATACTATATGTGGACGATATACTGTTAATGGGAAATGACATTGCTCTATTACAGTCAGTGAAAATATGGTTATCCGGTAACTTCTCAATAAAAGACCTCGGTGAAGCAGCCTATATACTTGGTATAAAGATCTACAGGGATAGATCACGTAGAATGCTTGGTCTTTCACAGGCTACATACATTGAAAAGGTGCTAAATCGGTTTAGCATGCTTGAATCGAAACGAGGTAACTTACCCATTGTACATGGAGTAAAGTTAAACAATCATCAATGTCCTAAAACTGATGATGACAAACGACGCATGGCTGTAGTCCCGTACGCCAGCGCGATCGGTTCGATTATGTATGCTATGCTATGCACTAGACCTGACGTAGCGTTCGCGTTATCTGTAACGAGTCGTTACCAAGGGAATCCGGGAGACGAGCATTGGATTTCCGTAAAAAACATTCTTAAGTACTTGAGAAGAACTAAAGATATGTTTCTAGTGTACGGAGAAGGAGATATGAAAATAAAAGGATTTTCAAACGCTAGTCATCTCACAGATGAGAATGATTTTAAATCCCAATCAGGATACCTGTTTATCCTAAATGGGGGTGCGGTCAGTTGGAAAAGTTCCAAGCAGGGAAGCGTAGCTTTCTCTACGACCGAGTCAGAGTACATCGCTGCTGCGGAAGCAGCAAAGGAAGCAGTTTGGATTAGAAAGTTCATCACAGAACTAGGTGTGGTGCCTGACATTGTCAATCCCATTACTCTGTACTGTGATAACAATGGAGCCATTGCGCAAGCAAAGGAACCACGGTCTCATAATGCATCCAAGCACTACCTAAAGCGATACCACATCATAAGAGAGATTGTGGCTAGAGGAGATGTGAGAATAGAAAGAGTACCTACAGAGGACAACGTTGCAGATCCGTTGACAAAGCCTTTAACCCAGAAAGTACATGATCGTCATTTAACTTCTACTGGGATAAGTTTTAGAAACAATTGGCTTTAGTCCAAGTGGGAGTATGTTGGGGTTTTGTGTCCTATAGTCAATTGTTGCAGGATACAAACTTATTGTAAATGAATTGTTCTTTATATCATTTGTTTTAATGAGATATATGTTTTATAACTATATAAAGGCAATCCCTTTTAAGCACTAAATAAAGTCTAATAAAAGGAAATCCGTAAGTTTGTTTAAAGTGATTATAAAGTGTTCATACAAGCATGAAGTGAGACAAAACTTTATAATAAACTAATAAACTTAAAACCACCCCAAGTCGAGTGATATGTTTAGGATTGATATATCACTGTTGAGACTTGTATGTAACAATGTCTTCTGTCCGACAGAAAGCTGATCTCACAAGCTTCATATATACAGATATCTGGACAGTTACATAGATCCGATGAAACGTTGTTCATTAGGATTGGGGATCCGATTTGAGATAACAGGATGGGTAGATTCATCCTTGTCAACTGTTCATCTCATTGGTATTAATAGGTATAACTAATCCTCAGACTCAAAGGAATGTTAATTGGTCATCCTGAATTACTGAATGTGAGACTTTGATCCTGTGGTCCCACGATCCTTAACAGAGATGACTCTGGGGTGTGAACTGCAAAGGTTGGGTGTCACAGGAAGTAATTTCAGGGTAGTTATACATTGGATTGAGCATTTATCACTCCCGATTAATGGGAGATACATCCAAGGATCGCTTGTGGAAGACTTGACTCTAAACCCTTGCAAGGTGATAGCTTAAGAGTAGAAATACAGATTTCACTTAACCTATCTTTTTGAGTTGACTCGGCCAATAACAAGTAAAACAAACATCTCGCTATATGTGACTTGACATTACCCATAGTCATAAGATTCAGTTCAAGGATGCAGTTGATAAAGGATCGTATTATACCGTAACTAATACGGAAGGGTTAACGACAGAATCAACCTGTCTTCTTAACGGACTCTGGGGGAATGATTACAGACTTGCCAATAACATACTCTGTACATCATTCCGTTATGCAAGGGATTAAATATAATTCTTGAAGAAATTAATTTAATAAGTTGCATACGGCCAGAAGTAGTAAGGACCTAATGGATCACACATAAGACTTGGAACCAAAAGAGAGATGGATATGATTAATAGATGGAAGCCCAATTGAGCCCAGTAAGGCCCAAATACAAGGAGGGGGCCGAAATTTGTATGTATTAGTAAGGGATTGATTTTATTCCATTAATCCTAATTTGATTAGGATTATGAATTAAATTAATTAAGAGATAATTTAATTAGGAGTTTTAATTAGATTAATATTCTCCTATTATTATCCAATTAGGTTATTTATTATTATCCTAAATATATTAGATATATAGTGAGATAATAATTAGGAATCCTTTTCCGAATTGGATTCCTATTAAGTAACCTATTCCTATCTAACTAGGGTTTAGATACAAGCTAATATATATACCCCTCCCTATAGTGAATTTCGAAAAAAACCTAAGCCTCCCCACTTGTGATTTTCGAAATTGCTTAGAGAGAGAGAGAAAAGAATTCTATTCCCCAAGTTCATGGACAAGAATTCATACGGCATTCCATCGATTGATTAATCTTATTCATCCCTCTTTCTCCTTGATCTTGTGTTGGTTAATTAGAGGCAATCTATTTTGGTTGCATCTCATAAGGGTTGATTTTATCTTAACCTCACCGTATTCTACTTTGCGGTTGGAACCTCGGAGAAGAATTGTGGGTGCTTCTTTAACAACGGTAGATTGTTCATCGAAAGGTATTCCTTCTTATCCCTCTTTATATGAAATAACGATTAACGGATCCTATGGTTAAAAGGAAATAGGCTAAAATTTTTATATTTCCGCTGCTATACCTTAGCCCTAATTTCCTTCACGCGGGACGTACAACCCCATGCGCCCCGCGGAGTTGTGAGACTGCCCATTTTACTCAATAAAAGACACACTACGCGGGGCGTATCCTTTGTCACGCCCCGCGTACCCATCATGAGTAAAATCTTTTCGAATAAGCGCCACGTGGAAGGACACGCGGGACGCGCCCCAGGGCACGCCCCGCGTATCCTCGGGGAGTTGTGAATTGCAACTCCCCATGGCAACTCCCTTTCCCTCAAACTTCCCATCACTCATCTTCCCCATACACCTTTTCCACTTCCACACTCCACCTTCCTTTCCATCCAATCAACTTCCACCTTTTCAAATTCAAACTCCCTCCACAATAAATTTTAACTACCTCCTTAATTACAATTTAAATAATAAATAAAAATATTAAGCAATTAATAATTAAACATAAAAATCATAAAAACTCATTAAAAAAACTCATAAAATTAAAAATCAGAAAACTGATCAAAAACCGAAAATATCCTTCCACCTCCCCCTCTTACGCGGGGCGTATCTCTATATACGTCCCGCGTCCTAGCCCGTTTTTCCACCAAAAAGGGGCAGGAGGTGCGATACGCGAGGCGTGCCCTCTTTCACGTCCCGCGTACCGCACCAATTCTTGCGAAAAATAAGCTTAGGGGGAGGGATACGCGGGGCGTGGCCCCTTCACGCCTCGCGTACCCCTATGGGAATCCGAGTTTTGCTTGGATTTCCCACTTTTCCCCTATTTAAACCCCTCTTCTCCCTCTCTTTCTCGCTCACACAACCTACCTACACTCTCTACCCCTCATCCACTCCTCTCCTATCTTTCACCACCATGGTTAGGCGAAAACATACCGCCGACATGCGTCCCCCACGATCCACTAGGGCCCGTTCTTCCCGTTCCGCACAAAATCAACAACCATTACCCGAACGGGAGGGGAAACCACCACTTACCCGCCTACACCGGGCTCCTTTTCATCTCCTAACCGAGGGGGAGGCCGAGCACTACCAAACACTTTCCGCCGCCCACTTTATGGAACTTCCGTACATTGAGCGGAACACTCTTGACCGTTTCGGCCTTGGCGGGGCTTTCGTGGAGCGCCTCCGTGCCCTCTCTTGGTACGATCACTTTCTTGCACGGCACCACGTTTACCCCTTCTTAGTTTTGGAGTTCTACACCACCCTCACCTCTAACAACGTCCCCAGTGCCGCCCTCTTCCATTTCCGCCTTCACAACCACCCCTTCACCATTGATACCCAATGGCTCCGCAATCACTTCACCAAACAAGCGGAAGATGGTATCTCCCATTGGCCTGAGGATGTTTCCGCTCATGATTTTTGGACCTCAATCACTGGATCTGAGGATTATGATGTCTCCAACCTCTGCCCCTCTCTCATTCGTGATCCAATCCTCCAACTTCTCCACCACTTCATCTCCGTCTACTTTTCGGGGAGTCGGAATCCACCAAGGTCAACAAGGACGAACTTTTGGCACTCTATTATTGTGTCAACAACCGTGCCTATGACCTCTCCTATCTTGTGGCCGTCCAACTCCACCACATTTCCACCCTAAAGCGGGGCAAGATCGGGTTGGGCCATCTAGTCACTCTTTTCGCCACTTCCGCTCTTGGCGAGGCTACCCTTGCTCGCCTCCCAAGCCTTTTGCCTCGGCCCGTGGAGAAAAATGCTTTTAAGTCCCTTAACCGCCCCACTTCGGGCCCGGGAGAGACTTTGGGGGCGGCTCATGCAAACGAGGAAGGGGGTTCGGATTCGGATTCAGATTTGGGTCTCAATTTCAGTCCTCCGCCTAACCATGACTTCAATGCCATTTATGCTCGGTTGGATATCTTAGAGGATAACCAACACCGGAACCGGGTTCATTATAACTCCCAATTCGCCACCCTCAACACCCGCTTCAACTCCATCGAAGCACAACAGTGGGAGGATCGGGTCCATCTCGATGCTCGATTCGACGCCCTCACCAACTCCTTCGCCTCATACTTCAACCTCCACGGAAATCCGCCTCCACCACAACCATAGTTTCCGTTTTTCTTTCTCTTTTTTCTATTTTCTTTATGTATTTTCTTTTGCTATTTCCTATGTTGTTCTTATGTTTTTAATGTACGATGTTGTTTCTATTTAAAATTGTTAAGTTTCGTTGTGTTTTGTGCTTTAGTTATTTCCGTTTTTCTTATTTAGAATAACACCACGCAGGGCGTACCCCATGGCACGCCCCGCGTACCCACCTTTTTTTATTCTTAACAAAGCTCAGAAACTCAAACACGCGGGGCGCCCTGTTCATGCGTCCCGCGTATTTGAGTCTCTGACTCAAAACGCACTAAAAATGCTACCCTACGCGGGGCGCCCCCCTGGGCACGCCTCGCGTAGGGCCCCTGACCACTAAGGGTCTTCTTCTTTTCCTTTATTTTATTTTTGTTTTTGTTTTACCTTCTTTTTACGACGCCCTTAGAATAGGCGTCATTTTAAATAACGCGGAGGGCCGTGCAACCCCGCACTTTTAGTTTGGTTTGCACTACCAAAAACAAAAATAAAAATAACAACAACTCATTTATTGACTCTTTAAAATTTTCCCGACACGCTATCCCTCCTTCGGAAATTAATTAAAGTTCTGTTATTTGTCATCAAAAAATAAAAGCATCGGAACATAAAGGAATGATTCAATTAAGAGATTTTAGTCTTGATCTTAAAGTTAGGGAATTTGTGCAAAACTTAGGATTAGTACTAAACTAAGACATTGAGTCTTAACCCAAATGTTATCTCCATAATAAACTTTAAAAAGGCAATAAAAACGGGATAGTTGAGAATTTAGCGAAGACTTGATAGTACATAATTTAAACCCGAATCTTTGTGAGGTATTCTTGAGCCTAAAAGAGTTCGTACGAGAACTCTAATTCTTTCACAATTTTTCGAGAGCTTTGACTTCACTCGACTCATAGAATTTGCATCCAATACCGGGTTAAGTACACTTATTTGTGGTAAAAAGGCAATAGATGATAAACCGAACCCACTTAGGCTAATTTTTCTTAATTTATTTTCTCGTTTTCATTGAACATTAGGAAACCCCTTCGAGCCTATTAACCAACTTTTTTGTTAATACCCTCTTAACATTTAACCATTTTTCCTCTTGTTCAATTACCGACATAATCAAGTTGCACCCGAATTACCCGAAATAAGTCACGACCTTAGCAAATGAGCACCATAAGTTCTCAAAATATTATTTTTGTGCCTCTATCAAAACAAAGGATACAATAAAAATAAAAAGGCATTCTCAAGCTCCACCCGAGCAATTTTGAAGTATATTTTGTAAAATCCGCCAAGGCCGAAATAAACAATGAAACGGTGCAATCACAAAACGGTATTTTTGAACTCGAGTTTCTTTAAACTAACCACTAAAGGAGCCACCCACATTACAACCCCCCTCCGGGTTCATTTTTAATGTTGCTTAACCATTTTTTAGGAGGAAAAACCCGGATGAAAATGCAAATTCAACATGATCTCGAGTAAGTGCAAAGAAGAGTGCTAAAACACCGACCCACCTAAAATTGAGCGTAAGAGCGAAATCCCTTAGTGAGGTACTATCGGGTTCTCAAAAGATAATCAGCCCCCATTAATATTGCCTATTAAATCTTGATCATGGAGGTTTCAAACAAGTTCCGTACTCAATTATTTGTGTAGGTACTTACCGAAACCTTTGCACAAAACCATAACTTTGAAATCACGCACTTGGCAAAACCAACCTTCGGTTTGTTTTTTAATTTTCTCAATCCATTGTCTTTCGATTTCTTTTACTTGAGGACAAGTAAAACTTTAAAGTCCGAGGAGGTTTGATAGGGGTATTTTACCCCTATCTTTTAGCGTGATTTACGGATTGATTTTGGATAAAATAAATAAGTTTAATTACAAAAATAAAGTGTTTTGATAAAATAAAGAAATAAAAATAAATCTCGTACTTTCAGTTAATTTTCCATGCTTTTGATTAGTTTAGGAAATAAAAATGTCAAGCTAACTCGGCTCGCAAGATTTGTATTTCAGGTACGAACAAGGAGCAAAAATCTACTCAAATACGCGGGGCGTATAATCCTTTACGCGGGGCGTGAAACATGTGTCAGCAATAATTGCCTTATCCGCAGGAGCCATGTGGAATTGACTCAGCATACGCGGGGCGTATGCCACTCTACGCGGGGCGTATGACACATGTCGACAATAATTGGCCTAATCCTGAAAGTCAGACTACACTGTCTCCCTGAGTCAACTCTTAGTACACGGGGTGTATAACCATACACGCGAGGCGTACCAGGCATTTCCTCAATGATAAAAAACTCAGAGACTCTTTTACGCGGGGCGTACTTCAGCTACACACGGCGTAAAAGCACCAATTCAAGCAATAAAACTTTAAAGACCAAACACGCGGGGCGTACAATCCTTTACGCAGGGCGTGCTTGAGACAACAAGACAACGAATTGGTCCATATGTAGGAGATTTCTAACGGAATGGGCATTTACGCGGGGCGTAGACCACTTCACGCGGGGCGTATCATGGGATTTCTGCACCAAATAATGTTGCTCCATACTTGTACTTTGTGAAATTACAAACTTGCCCTTGCTTGATGTCTATAAATAGGAAGCTCTTGAACTTCATTTGAAACCAAGAAATAATTACACACTAGAGAGCATACTATACTTGTTTTGTTACTTGTTGTAGTGTAGATTCAGTTTTTGTAGCTAAACTCTCCACCTCGAGAGCTTGTTCGGTTGTTCCGGCATTCCATCGAAGTTCCGCTCCACCATTCGTCACCAAGCTTGAGAGTTCCACCTCCACGACCTAGGAGACGGCTTTGAGTCTGGTTAGCTAGTTTCAAGGGCGGATTCTCCCCTTTTACGTGCTAATTAGCTTGTACTCTTCCTATGTACTAGGCTTGGTTGTATTCCATTTATATACATTTCATATTTATAATTTCATGATTTATAATCTCTATTTCCCTTTACGTGTTAGTGTTTGCTACTTGTTTTGATATTGATAATTGACTATTGTGTAGGAGAACGTGATTTCCGACGCCATTCGGGCTATCTTTAGGGAGTTATATAGGTGTTGCCCTACCGAAAGTGACAAACTGGAAACCGTAGGAATTGACAAGCCACGGAACTTACGGGCCCTAGTTTTTAATTCCCTCGCTTTAGACACGCCTTGACTAGGAATCACGTAGTCTAAGTGCTTCACGGGTCGGTCCTACTATACTTAGTCGTCTTTGCAAGAGTAATTTACTATCCGTATACATTTAGAGTCATTATTTATCATGGTTATAACTTATCGATACTCATCCCACTTCATAGGGTTTTAGCTACACAAATTTGAGTCGCCAATAGTTAGGATAGTGTGTAGTTGTATCTTACTTCACCCAAAGTAATCGCCGCTTAAATAACATACGAAACCGAGTCGTCTAATACTTGTAATTATAAACCCCGTGGATTCGATACCCGGTCTTAACCGGATTATTACTTGATACGACGGGGTACACTTGCCCCTAAGTAGTCGTAGCGTCTAGTAGAGTTAAGAGTAATTTATAAAGATCACATCCATAAATATAGAGTCCGCACTCATAATATATATATTTCGTCGTAGAAACTCTACCACTAGGCGTCGCTCCATCAAGGCACTCAGCAGGCGATATGACGAGATCGAAGAGGTCAAACTTAGTGACCTTCGATACCTTCTCCAAGACAACTCAACTTTGCATAGAAACATAGTAATTATGCACAAGTTTGTCTCGGAGGTCCAATTAGATTCAAAGAAACTGAGAAAGGATGTCACAAACCTATAGAACCAAATAAAAGGTTCAACCAAATCCCATGCTGAGTACTCAGGTACTGGTCAGCGCAGACAGTTCACTCAGTGTGACTGTTGTGGAAAAAGGGGACACACAACAGATGTGTGTTGGTATAACAAGCGGATTGTCCAATGTGACTTCTGCGGAAAGAAAGGACATACCACCAAGGTATGTTGGCATGCTCAGCACAATGGTGCCGACCAAAAACAAAGTCACCCTAAAAGGGTAACTCATTGTGACTTCTGTGGTAAACAATGCCACACCATAAAAGTATGCCGTCACAAATTAAAACATGACTTTGCACATGTCTATGCTAACAAATGAGGACCCAAAAAGAATTGGGTACCTAAAGATGAATGATTTAAAATGCAGGTGAGCCTGAGGTGCGTGGAGAAGTCAAAGCTTTGGTATATTGACAGCGCATTCTCGAGGCATATGACTGGTGATGAAACCCAGTTCATCACACTTGAGCTTAGACGAGGTGGAAACGTAAGCTTTGGAGACAATAAAAAGGGTAAGATAGTCGGTTCAGGTACTATCGGAGGTAACCCTACTATTGAGTCAGTCTCCTTAGTAAAAGGGCTCAAATACAATCTATTAAGTGTAGCTCAGCTGTGTGACAGCGGTAGACAGGTTGTATTTGATGCTACTCAGTGTCGGATACTCGAGGGAAAAACAAACAATTTGATTTTAACTGCCCCTCGCGTTGACAATGTATATATGTTGAGTTTAGAAAAACAGTTTTCCAAAAATATATGCTTAGTATCTAAAGAAGATAACTCCTGGCTATGGCATAGGAGACTTGGTCATGTAAGCATGGACCTCCTTGCCAAATTAGCTAGAAAGCAACTAGTTGAGGGATTGCCCAAATTGAAATTTGAAAAAGATCAATTATGTAATGCTTGTCAGCAAGGTAAACAAACGAAAAAGTCTTTTCAAAGTAAAAACATTGTCTCAACCAAGAGACCATTGGAATTACTACATTTGGACCTTTTCGGACCTGTCCAACCACTCAGCTTGGGTGGTAAGAAATTCTCCTTAGTCATTGTAGATGATTTCTCTCAGTATACTTGGATCATCTTGCTTAGTAGCAAGGATGAAACTTTTGAGATGTTCACAACGTTAATTAAAAAGCTTGAAAATGAAAAAGACCTAAGAGTAGCTCATATTAGAAGTGATAATGGCGGAGAACTCAAAAACCAACACTTTGATGAATTCTGTGAAGTCAGTTGCATTGACCATAACTTTTCTGCTCCTAGGGCACCTCAATAAAATGGGTTGTTGAAAGGAAGAACAGAACAATAGTTGAAATTGCTAAGACAATGCTGAGCGAAAATAGGCTTCCAAAGTATTTCTAGGGTGAAGCTGTCCACACAGCATGTTACATACTGAATAGGGCTTTAGTTAGACCTATACTCAAGAAAACCCCATATGAACTTTGGAAAGGACGAAAGCCCAACATTGGCTACTTTCGTGCTTTTGGGTGTAAATGTTTTATACTCAATACAAAAGATAACCTTGCAAAATTTGATGCTAAAGCTGACGAAGCGATCTTTTTAGGGTACTCAACTAACAGTAAAGCATATAGGGCATATAATAAACGAACTCAAGTTGTAGAAGAGTTTGTCCATATAGAGTTCGATGAAACTGACCCTGCATGTCAGACAACTCAGTCCGCCAAAGATGAACCGAGCTCAGCTTCCACTGACCAAATAGGAGCCGCTGAGTCATAAGTACAAGGGCTGACCAAAGGTAACAACGAAACCGAGATTACCTTTGCTGACCAATCTACTCCTGCAGACATTGTAGAAACACCTATTCCAGACAACTCAACATTACCTAAAGAAATAAAAATTCCAAGAGGACATTCGGAGAAGTCCATTCTTGATGCCGCTAATAACAAGCTGATGACAAGAGATCAGCTTAGAAAGTATCTCGGCAACGTTGCATTCGTCTCAGTGCAGGAGCCAAAGAACTTCTCAGAAGCTGAGCACGATGAACATTGGATCAATGCTATGCAAGAGGAGCTTGATCAATTCAAAAGGAATGAGGTATGGGATTTAGTACCAAAACCTAGGGATCAAAAGACCATAGGAACTAAGTGGGTCTTTAGAAATAAACTAGATGAGCAAGGCAATGTGGTCAGAAACAAAGCCCGACTTGTAGCCCAAGGCTATAGTCAGCAAGAGGGCATTGACTATGGTGAGACCTTTGCTCATATTGCTAGGTTAGAGGCTATACGTATATTGTGTGCATATGCTAGCTATATGAACTTTAAATTATATCAAATGGATGTTAAAAGTGCCTTTCTTAATGGCTTTATAAATGAAGAGGTATATGTTAGTCAGCCTCCAGGGTTTGAAGATCCAAAATTTCCAAACCACGTTTATAAACTCAAGAAGGCCTTATATGGCCTGAAGCAGGCTCCAAGAGCTTAGTATGAGAGGTTGACCAACTCCCTGCTGACCAGGAATTATGTCAGAGGCAAAGCTGACACAACCTTGTTCATTAAGAAAAAGGGTAAAAATACCCTGCTAGCACAAATTTACGTAGATGATATAATCTTTGGTGCGACTGACGAATCTATATGCAAAGAATTTAGTAAACAGATGCAAACTGAGTTCGAAATGTCCATGATGGGCGAACTCAACTTCTTCCTTGGTTTACAAATCAAGCAAGGGAAGAACGACATCTTCATCAGTCAGTCCAAGTACGCCAAAGAAATGTTGAAAAAATTCGATATGGAAGAATGCAAGCCCATATCAACCCCAATAGGTACTGACACTGTCCTTTGTGCTGACGAGAAAGGTAAGCCAGTAGATAGCAAGTTATATCGAGGTATGATAGGCTCTCTACTTTATCTTACTGCTAGTAGACCTGGCATTCAGTACTCAGTGTGTTATTGCGCAAGATATCAAGCTGACCCCAGAAAATCTCATCTTATAGTTGTAAAAAGAATTTTCAGATATTTGCAGAGCTCAGTTAACGCAGGTTTATGGTATCCAAATACAAATGACTTCACACTCATTGGATACACTGACGCTGACTATGGACGAGATGTTGGGGTTTGGTGTCCTATAGACAATTGTTCTAGGATACAAACTTAATGTAAATGAATTGTTCTTTATATCATTTGTTTTAATGAGATATATGTTTTATAACTATATAAAGGCAATCCCTTTTAAGCACTAAATAAAGTCTAATAAAAGGAAATTCGTAAGTTTGTTTAAAGTGATTATAAAGTGTTCATACAAGCATGAAGTGAGACAAAACTTTATAATAAACTAACAAACTTAAAACCACCCCAAGTCAAGTGATATGTTTAGGATTGATATATCACTGTTGAGACTTGTATGTAACAATGTCTTCTGTCCGACAGAAAGCTGATCTCACAAGCTTCATATATATAGATATCTGGACAGTTACACAGATCCGATGAAACGTTGTTCATTAGGATTGGGGATCCGATTTGAGATAACAGGATAGGTAGATTCATCCTTGTCACCTGTTCATCTCATTGGTATTAATAGGTATAACTAATCCTCAGACTCAAAGGAATGTTAATTGGTCATCCTGAATTACTGAATGTGAGACTTTGATCTTGCGGTCCCACGATCCTTAATAGAGATGACTCTGGGGTGTGAACTGCAAAGGTTGGGTGTCACAAGAGGTAATGTCAGGGTAGTTATACATTGGATTGAGCATTTATCACTCCCGATTAATGGGAGATACGTCCATGAATCACTTGTGGAAGACTCGACTCTAAATCCTTGCAAGGTGATAGCTTAAGACTTGAAATGCGGATTTCACTTAACCTATCTATTTGAGTTGACTCGGCCTGTACAAGAAAAACGAACGTCTCGCTATATGTGACTTGACATCATCCATAGTCATAAGATTCAGTTCAAGGATGTAGTTGATAAAGGATCGAATTATACTGTAACTAATACAGAAAGGTTAACGACGGAATCAACCTGTCTTCTTAACGGACTCTGGGGGAATGATTACAGACTTGCCAATAACATACTCAGTACATCATTCCGTTATGCAAAGATTAAATATAATTCTTGAAGAAATTAATTTAATAGTTGCATACGACCAGAAGTAGTAAGAACCTAATGGATCACACATAAGACTTGGAACCAAAAGAGAGATGGATGTTGTTAATTGATGGAAGCCCAAATGAGCCCAGTAAGGCCCATTTATTTAAGGGGGGGGGGGGGGGGCGAAATTTATATGTAATTGGTAAGGAATTATTTTAATTCCATTAATCCTAATTTGATTAGGAATATGAATTAAATTAATTAAGAGATAATTAAGTTAGGAGTTTTAATTAGATTAATATACTCCTATTATTATCCAATAAGGTTATTTATTATTATCCTAGATATATTAGATATATAGTGAGATAATAATTAGGAATTCTATTCCGAATTGAATTCCTATTAAGTAACCTATTCCTATGTAACTAGGTTTTAGATACAAGAGATTATATATACCCCCTTACTACATGAATTTCGACTAAGCTCTTACCCTCCCCTCTATGTGATTTTCGAAACCTACATCTAGAGAGAGAAAGAGAATTTGACTCCCCTAGTTCGTGGACGAGAATTAATACGGCTTTCATCGTTTGATTAATTACATTCATCTTCTTTTCTCTTTGATCTTGTGTTGATTAATTAGAGGCAATCTATTTTGGTTGCATCTCATACGGTTGATTCTAACTTAATCTCACTGTGTTTTACTTTGTGCTTCGGAACTCGGAGAAGAGTTGTGGGCACTTCATTAACAATGGTAGATTGTTCATCATAAGGTATTTCTTCTTATCCCTCTTTATATGAAATAACGATTAATGGATCCTATGGTTAGGCTAAATTTTTTATATTTCCGCTGCTATACCTTAGCCTAATTTCCAACAGTGGTATCAGAGCCATCGTTAAATCCGTTATTTCATATATGAAAATTTAGAAGTTTTTTCAATAGGATTGAATAAATATTTGTGGTTAGGTTAATTGATAAATAAGTTTTGATTAATTAATCCTAAGGATAAATAAGTTTTAATTAATTGTTAATTAAAATTGATTATGCATATGTTCCTAATTATTTCGGTTGTTAATCATTATAACAGAATCTATTAGTTTTATAGTTAGGTAAATAAAATCAGTTTTATTAAATCTAAAGATACAACGGAAACCTATTGTAGTTTTTCCTATTTCTGAAAATCATTTTTAAAATATGATATATATATATATATATTTATAAATAATAATAATAAAAATATAACGCGACAGCGGGCCGAGTCGCGCCTCGCGGCGCGACTGGCCGCTGTCACTCGCGGCTGCTGCCTCGCGGCAGCACTTGCGTGCAGCGCTGGGGCGCCGCTGCCGTAAGGCAGCGGCGTCCCGCGCGCCCTAAGGTCCGCTGCCAATCGGCATCGGCCCACTCTCGGGCCCGGCCCGATACCCACTTGATTTTAAATGGTTTAAAATCGTTTTATATTTGAATATATATATATTTCAGAAATTGATAGTTTTTCTGTTTTTGATTATCGAATGAAAATTTGTTTAAAATTTTGTTTTACCAATTTGTAAATCAAAATGTTAAATGAATTAAAATCTAAATAATTGGAACATGCATAATTAAAGTTTTGTATAGTTATATTAACCTAAAAGTTTAATATAAAAGGATACGAAACTATTAGAAGTAAAATTGGATGAAAGTTAATTTGATAAGTTAATATGATTAACATAAATATTACATAAGATAGTTATGTAATCAACCAATTAAATTTATTTAATTGAGTCTATGCATGTTTGGAGTTATGGACATATTTGGACCATCTCTTTAGTCTTTTGGTATTTTTGAAATAGGGCTTGCGAGTCCTGCCTATCTACTATCTATTGTAATTTCTCCTCTCATCTAATTCCCTTCAATTCAGTTGAAGTTTTCTTTAGTAGTATAGAAATTAATATGTAATTTCAAGGCGCCATGGAGAAGACGGAGGACCTAAAGAGAAATATGTAATAGTTAGTATTTCCTTAGGTTTGCCCTTTTATTCCGTCTCTGGCTCGACGGAATAATTTAGATGATATGTCCATAACGCCAATGTATGTGAATGTATGTGTCTGATGTATGCTAAAGCAAATCAAGACTAAGTTAGATTATGAGACCTAAAATAAAATCCCTCATTAAAAAGTTAAGTAAATAAGCAAGTTATTAAAATCGGTTGCCCCTCCCTAATATTATAATTCAGCCGGCAGTACTGGGGGCCTTTGGGTTGTTGAGTAAACTCAAGCTCGGGGTCTTATGGTAACACCTGAATTATCGAAAATCGTTCTTTCATGAATATGGGGTAATACTTAAATTAGATTATGATAATTGGATGAGTAAACTCATATTGTCATAAACTAATGGGCAAGATGGTTGGGATTAATATGAATAGCATATTAGTTACTAATGTGGTTAGTAACCCAATAACCTAGGAATCACATTAGAGATGTGATTGATTATATGAATCTACCTAATGAATGAGACTAGCTTGTTGAGTAAACTCAAGGCGAAATCTCAAGAGTTAGGATCCTAGCTCACTAAAGGATTTGTGAAATTCTTCGAATTAATATGGAGGGCTACTAATTTGGCAAAATAGTGGGAGCAATCTAAAATAAACTAAAAGGCCTATAATTTTAGATTGATATACTTTAAGCAAATGAATGACATACGTTTACTCTTTCTCACTCTCAGGTTTAATTAAACGCACACTCTTAAAATCATGACTAAAACCAATCTGCAAAACATTCTTACCGATAACAAGTTGAATGGTTCAAACTTCACCGACTGGTTTCGTAACCTCAAAATTGTTTTGAAGTTCGATAAGAGGAAAGGGTATGTACTTGATACACCGATACCCCCTTACCCAACGAATGATGCTTCCTACCAAGAGTCTTATGCTTACTTGAAGCACAAATCTGATGATGATCAGACAGGAGACATCATATTTGCATCTTTGACACCGGAAGTTAAAAGGCAACTACATTCAGATATGGATGCCTATTCCATGGTCAAGCACCTAAAAGAGTTATTTGTAAATGAAACTCGGTGCGAGCACTTCGAAATAACAAAGGAGTTATACAAAAGCAAGATGCAGGTGGGCACATCTATAATGGCACATTGTGCCAAAATGATAAGCCTTATCACCAAGTTTTCTATTATTAGAGATGCGATGGATGATGAACTAAGTGAAAACTTACTTCTTCAATCCCTCCCCGAGAGTTACTCACAGTTCATCGAGAACTACCAAATGAGTGGCTTTGCAGAGCTTGCACATATGCTCGAGTCAGTCGAGCCCATTATAAAAGAAAACGAGGAGATACTGGCCCTTGCTATTGAAGGATCGAGAAAAAGGAAAGGGATCTCTCCCGATCCAAACCATCCTGATAAAGGCAAGGGGGCTATGCTCACTGAAACAAAGGGAAAGGAATTAAAGAAGCCTAAAGGAAAATGCTACTATTGTGGTGACTTGGGGCATTGGAAGAGGGACTGCATGGAGTACCTAACCTTCCACAAGAAGGAAAATAACGGTGCTACAGCATCTGGTATGTTTTATATTGAAATAAATACAGTTACACTGTCTGAATCTTGGGTACTTGATACCGGATGTGGATCTCATATTTGTATAAATATGCAGGAGCTAAAACAGACTAAGGAACTAAAGAAAGGAAGCATAAACTTGCGAGTGGGAAATGGAGCAAGAGTTACCGCCATCGCAATTGGAGATTATGTTTTATCTTTGCCCTCTGGGCTTGTAATAGAATTAAGGAATTGTTTATACGTTCCTGAAATGTCTCGTAACATTATTTCTATTAGCCGTCTTGTTGACGACGGTTTTCATATTTCAATAAAGAACAATAGTTGCAATTTTTATAAAGATTCGATCTTTTATTTTTTAGGAATATCACAAAATGGGATTTATGTGTTAGATGACAAAACTCCTGTTTTTGCAATTGATACCAAAAGACATAAGATAGATAATTCAACTTACTTGTGGCATTGTCGTCTAGGCCATATAAACAAGAGACGCATGCTAAAGCTACATTCAGATGGGCTTATAGATCCAATCGATCATGAATCATTGGAAACATGCGAATCATGTTTAAAAGGTAAAATGACAAAGACACCCTTTAGCAATAAAGGTGAGCGTGTATCAGACACTCTAGGACTTATTCATTCAGATGTATGCGGTCCTATATCAGTCCAAGCAAGAGGAGGATTCAGATACTTCATAAGCTTCATAGATGACCATACCCGATATGGTTATGTCTACTTGATGAAGCACAAATCAGAAGCTTTTGAGAAATTCAAATGCTTCAAGAATGAAGTGGAAAATCAATTAGAAAGGAAAATAAAGACGCTTCGATCTGATCGATGTGGCGAATATCTTTCAGATGATTTCCTTAATTATCTAACTGAATGTGGGATATGCTCACAATGGACACCTCCCTATACACCACAACACAATGGTGTATCCGAGAGGAGAAACCGTACCCTACTAGATATGGTACGATCCATGATGAGCATGGCCTTACTTCCAAAGACGTTCTGGGGCTATGCCTTAGAAACTGCCCTCTTCACCCTAAATCGAGTACCAACTAAATCCGCTAGTTCCACACCATATGAATTGTTCGTTGGTAGGAAACCCGTGTTCTCATTCATGAGAGTATGGGGTTGTTCAGCGTTTGTCAAACGCATTGCGTCCGACAAACTAGATTCTAAATCTCATAAATGTTTCTTCATTGGATACCCTAAGGAAACTATGAGATATTACTTCTATCATCCAGATGATCAGAAAGTAATCGTATCTAAGCATGCAACCTTCTTAGAGAAAGAGTTTCTCGAAGAAACACAAAAGGGAAGCATGATTGAACTTGACGAAGTTCAAGAAGAAGAGACACCAACTGAAACGACAGAGGCGGTTGAGGTACCCAAAGGAGTCCCATTAGATGAGACTCCAGCGCCACCTATTCGTAGATCACAAAGAGTTCGTGAACTCCCAGTTAGATATGGTTTTCTAGTGGGAGATGATAATGAGGTTCCCGTGTTAGACGACGAACCCGAAAACTATGAAGAGGCTCTTACTAGTCCAGATTCTAAAGTATGGCTTGAGGCCATGGATTCTGAAATGGATTCCATGTATACTAACCAAGTGTGGACTTTGGTTGATCCACCCGAAGGGATAATTCCCATTGGGTGCAGGTGGATCTTCAAAAAGAAGACAGACATGGATGGAAAGGTTAGCACCTACAAAGCTAGGTTAGTAGCGAAAGGATATCGTCAGAAGCAAGGAATTGATTATGACGAAACTTTCTCTCCTGTGGCTATGTCCAAATCAATCAGAATCATGCTTGCGATTGCCGCTCATTTTGATTATGAGATTTGGCAAATGGATGTGAAAACAGCTTTCCTGAACGGAAACCTGCTTGAGGATGTATATATGATGCAACCTGAAGGTTTCATATCGAAGGATGCAAATAAAGTTTGCAAACTTCAGAGATCCATTTATGGACTCAAGCAAGCGTCTAGAAGCTGGAATAAGCGTTTTGACGAAACCATAAAACAATTTGGTTTCGAACAAAATTGTGAAGAAGCTTGCATTTACAAGAAAGTAAGTGGGAGCTCTATAGCATTTCTCATACTATATGTGGACGATATATTATTAATGGGAAATGACATTGCTCTACTACAGTCAGTGAAAGTATGGTTATCTGGTCACTTCTCAATGAAAGACCTTAGTGAAGCAGCCTATATACTTGGTATAAAGATCTACAGAGATAGATCACGTAGACTGCTTGGTCTTTCACAGGCTACATACATTGAAAAGGTGCTAAATCGGTTTAGCATGCTTGAATCGAAACGAGGTAACTTACCCATGCTACATGGAGTAAAGTTAAACAATCATCAATGTCCTAAAACCGATGATGATAAAAGACGCATGACTGTAGTCCCGTACGCCAGCGCAATCGGTTCGATTATGTATGCTATGCTATGCACTAGACCGGACGTAGCGTTCGCATTATCAGTAACGAGTCGTTACCAAGGTAATCCGGGAGACGAGCATTGGATTGATGTCAAGAACATTCTTAAGTACTTGAGAAGAACTAAAGATATGTTCCTAGTGTACGGAGAAGGTGATCTGAAAATAGAAGGATTTTCAGATGCAAGTCATCTCACAGATGAGAATGATTTTAAATCCCAATCAGGATACCCGTTTATCTTGAATGGGGGCGCGGTCAGTTGGAAGAGTTCCAAGCAGGGAAGCGTAGCTTTCTCTACGACCGAGTTAGAGTACATCGTTACTGCGGAAGCAGCAAAGGAAGCAGTTTGGATTAGAAAGTTCATTACAGAACTAGGTGTGGTGCCTGACATTGTCAATCCCATTACTCTGTACTGTGATAACAATGGAGCCATTGCGCAAGCAAAGGAACCACGGTCTCATAATGCATCCAAGCACTACCTAAAGCGATACCACATCATTAGAGAGATTGTGGCTAGAGGAGATGTGAGAATAGAAAGAGTACCTACAGAGGACAACGTTGCAGATCCGTTGACAAAGCCTTTAACCCAGAAAGTACATGATCGTCATCTAACTTCTACTGGGATAAGTTTTAGAAACAATTGGATTTAGTCCAAGTGGGAGTATGTTGGGGTTTGGTGTCCTATAGACAATTGTTCTAGGATACAAACTTAATGTAAATGAATTGTTCTTTATATCATTTGTTTTAATGAGATATATGTTTTATAACTATATAAAGGCAATCCCTTTTAAGCACTAAATAAAGTCTAATAAAAGGAAATCCGTAAGTTTGTTTAAAGTGATTATAAAGTGTTCATACAAGCATGAAGTGAGACAAAACTTTATAATAAACTAATAAACTTAAAACCACCCCAAGTCAAGTGATATGTTTAGGATTGATATATCACTGTTGAGACTTGTATGTAACAATGTCTTCTGTCCGACAGAAAGCTGATCTCACAAGCTTCATATATATAGATATTTGGACAGTTACACAGATCCGATGAAACATTGTTCATTAGGATTGGGGATCCGATTTGAGATAACAGGATGGGTAGATTCATCCTTGTCACCTGTTCATCTCATTGGTATTAATATGTATAACTAATCCTCAGACTCAAAGGAATGTTAATTGGTCATCCTGAATTACTGAATGTGAGACTTTGATCCTGCGGTCCCACGATCCTTAACAGAGATGACTCTGGGGTGTGAACTGCAAAGGTTGGGTGTCACAGGAGGTAATGTCAGGGTAGTTATACATTGGATTGAGCATTTATCACTCCCGATTAATGGGAGATACGTCCATGGATCACTTGTGGAAGACTCGACTCTAAATCCTTGCAAGGTGATAACTTAAGACTTGAAATGCGGATTTCACTTAACCTATCTATTTGAGTTGACTCGACCTGTACAAGAAAAACAAACATCTCGCTATATGTGACTTGACATCATCCATAGTTATAAGATTCAGTTCAAGGATGTAGTTGATAAAGGATCGAATTATACTGTAACTAATACAGAAAGGTTAACGACGGAATCAACCTGTCTTCTTAACGGACTCTGGGGGAATGATTACAGACTTGCCAATAACATACTCAGTACATCATTCCGTTATGCAAAGATTAAATATAATTCTTGAAGAAATTAATTTAATAGTTGCATACGGCCAGAAGTAGTAAGAACCTAATGGATCACACATAAGACTTGGAACCAAAAGAGAGATGGATGTTGTTAATTGATGGAAGCCCAAATGAGCCCAGTAAGGCCCATTTATTTAAGGGGGGGCCAAAATTTATATGTAATTGGTAAGGAATTATTTTAATTCCATTAATCCTAATTTGATTAGGAATATGAATTAAATTAATTAAGAGATAATTAAGTTAGGAGTTTTAATTAGATTAATATACTACTATTATTATCCAATAAGGTTATTTATTATTATCCTAGATATATTAGATATATAGTGAGATAATAATTAGGAATTCTATTCCGAATTGAATTCCTATTAAGTAACCTATTCCTATGTAACTAGGTTTTAGATACAAGAGATTATATATACCCCCTTACTACATGAATTTCGACTAAGCTCTTACCCTCCCCTCTATGTGATTTTCGAAACCTACATCTAGAGAGAGAAAGAGAATTTGACTCCCCTAGTTCGTGGACGAGAATTAATACGGCTTTCATCGTTTGATTAATTACATTCATCTTCTTTTCTCTTTGATCTTGTGTTGATTAATTAGAGGCAATCTATTTTGGTTGCATCTCATACGGTTGATTCTAACTTAATCTCACTGTGTTTTACTTTGTGCTTCGGAACTCGGAGAAGAGTTGTGGGCACTTCATTAACAATGGTAGATTGTTCATCATAAGGTATTTCTTCTTATCCCTCTTTATATGAAATAACGATTAATGGATCCTATGGTTAAAAGGAAGTAGGCTAAATTTTTTATATTTCCGCTGCTATACCTTAGCCTAATTTCCAACACGAGATAAGCTAGAACGTAAGAGCACTTCAGGAGGATGTCACTTCCTAGGAAGCTGTCTAGCATCTTGGTTCACTAAGAAGCAATCATCAGTGGCCCTGTCTACAACTGAAGCTGAGTACATTGCTGCTGGAAGCTGTGTGGCCCAGGTCCTATAGATTAAGCAACAGCTGGAGGATTATGGAGTCAAAACGGAAACAATAGAGGTCAAATGTGACAACAAGAGTGCCATTGACCTATCCAAAAATCCAATCCAACACAGCAGGATGAAGCATGTCAGCATAAGGCATCACTTCATCAGAGACCATGTACTCAAGGGTGAGATCAAGCTGACTTATGTTCCAACAGAAGAACAGCTTGCGGATATCTTTACGAAGCCTCTGGCTCGTGAGCAATTCAACATACTAAGGGAAGCTATCGGTATGTCTAATCCTCTTTAATAAAATTCTATGTTTAAATTGAATGTTGAGTGATTACTATGCTGAGTGATTTGTGCCAAATTAGTAACTTTTGCATGCTGAGTCGAACATAATCTAAAATCACCTCATACTGAGTAGACTTACATACTGAGTGATTATCTTAAGCTAAGTTACTAAGCACACGAATAATTCTCCTACGTAAAACTGACTACTCAAAATTTTAAACGTTTAAAATTCTTAACGCTGAGTAAAAGATCCGTTGCACAATTAATGCTGGCACACGTATTAAATAGCGACCTAGGATGATGTAATCACAATAATTAGAAGACACATGCGCCGATTGTGTCATAAATGCCAGAATCATTGTCAGTTGATTATCTCGAGGTAAAACCCTCCACCTCAACGATTCAGATCAATTCGACACCCCTATAAATAGTGGATGAATTCCCACTTCTACCTCTTTACACTTGAAATCTCTGGCAATCAATCTCTCTCTATCTAAAATTCCCAAATCTCTCAAAATCTCTCTAAAAATCATGTCTAACGATTCACAAAATCTCTCCGGTGCCGATTACGACGACAACCGCTCCGATGAAAACCCTAAATCTCCTGCTCACCAGGAATATATTGAGACTCCCACCAAGTCTCAAGAACATGGTCAGCACGACCAAACTCCGAGCAAGAGCTCCCACGCTAACCTTGCAACTTCATCGAAAAAGAACCAGAAAAAGGATAAGGGGAAGAAACCGATGGAAAGAACTTACTCTCTAGTCTACAACAGTGTCAGGGGATACAAGGTTGATCACTCCCGATGGTTTTCTAAGGGATTTGTAGACGCTGAGAAACCATTCTGCGAATGGATCTCTAAAAATGGCTGGACCAAGCTATTTTCCATCCGAGAAGACACCTACCCAAAAATGGTAAAGGAATTCTATGCCAATCTGAGAGCCGCTGATGATGACAGGGACTATATGGTTACAAAGGTCCAAGGGAAAGATATCTTCGTCAATCCTCCCTATCTTGCTAAGTTACTCAAGCTGACCAATAGCGGAACCAAACTCAGAACCACCAATGACCACACTAAAATCGAATATCCCACTGAGTTTTGCAAGCTCGCCGAACATGTAGGGGAAATCGCTAGCACTTCCATGGGTCAGAATCAGAAGATGGCCCACTACATCCTGACGAAATTTCTCTTCCCCAAGGTCAACTCCACATCCTCAGCGTCAAATTTTGAGCAATGCTTTATCTGGCATATGCTGACCTACAAACCAATCAACATGCCGGTCTTTCTCATCGGTGCCTTCCAACGGGGTACTGGTACCCTCAGGTTAGGCTCACTAATTACCAAAATCCTAAAAGACTACCAAGTGAGCTTAGTAGAGGAAATCAACGTTTGGGGAACGGAGATTATAGCTGGAATATTGTTCGGTTTGGCCTTCGACCAACCAATCGTACCCAAGAAAGGTAAGGGGGCCGCTGTTAAAGAAACAGAGGGCATGCTGACCAGAGAAGGGAAGAAAGTAAAGCAAGCTCGCACTGAAAAGAAAAAGGAAAGCTATTCAAACCTCTTCCAAAGACACTGATGCTGCCCCGAAAAAGATTCAGTTTGTGTCCAGAGGAAAGAAAGGTGAAGCTGAGCAAGGTCAGGAGGAACCTAAGTCAGCAGAAAAACAAAAGAGGCAAGTTGAGCTTGAGGAAGAAGAGAAAGAAGACACTCCCGAGCAGCCTCTACGAAAGAAGAAAAAGGTTTCATCTGGGTTAAACCCTATAGATGCACCCCCTCTTGCCTCGGTGATCTCTGAAGACTCACACTTTGTGAGAAGCCAAGGAATTGATCTCGAAAAATCACCTGATGACCAAGAAAAAGAGTTGGGTAATCTGGGAAGTCAGCTTGACACAGAGGAAACAACAGATGTTGAGCAACATGTAACAGTGGCCGCTGAGCAGGTTGAACAACAAACTGAGCCAACAACGAAGGATCACGTTGACCTAAAGGTAAACTCATCTTCTGAATCTCTTGACTCTATTCAAGCTGACCCCTCTCCTCCAAAGGGTAAGAGATTCAAACGGCTCAAGAAAAAGGCTCATAAATCTCCAGTCATTGACCCCCTGGATGATTCTCCTCTACGGAATCCCATCACTGATCTCTCTGACATGCAATTCAAATTCTTCTCCAATCCCACTGAGCCTTCTCCAAGGAAAATCCAGAAAAAGCAAGCCTCTGTTTCTCAAGTTGAGGAACAAGCTGATCCCAAGACTCCAGAAAATCCAATCCTTACCAAGCAAGTGCTTGAAGTTCCTGCTGGTCAAACCTCTGAGTCAGCACAGGAA
Organism: Euphorbia lathyris; assembly: GCF_963576675.1. NCBI lineage: Eukaryota > Viridiplantae > Streptophyta > Magnoliopsida > Malpighiales > Euphorbiaceae > Euphorbia > Euphorbia lathyris. The sequence goes on along the minus strand of NC_088917.1, from coordinate 34,525,715 downwards.
AAGTCTGCTCGAGTCAGCTTTGAAATTCCTCAATCTCCAACTCCAATTCCAGCTGATACTGAGCAAGTGAATAACTCTGCAGATCAACCTCTTCCAAATCCATCAACACAGACCGCAAACCAGTCAGCTCCTAATCTGAATAAAAGTCCAGCCGCTGACCTCGCTAGCACATCTACCTCTGGACAGCACCAAACACAAGGTGCTACTCATATTCCGGCATCTGGGCCACAAACTGATGAACCCTACGCATACTTGCATGCTACTGAGTCTGGACGTCAAATCATCGACTCAGCTCAAGCCCTACTTCAGGATATTCATCACTCCAATGCCGAAGCCGTCGGGTCTGATCATGTTGAGCCAACTCAACTTTCCTCTGTCACTCAGCTCTTGACTGAAATCAAAGGTCTTAAGGATCTTCTGAGTGTCATGATATCTCTCCAATCTCAACAACCCAAGCAGGAATCTATCGTAAAGCTGGCTGAACTCCAGCTGACAATGGTAAACCATATGAACTCTCTCCAGGGTCAACTCAACAACTTTTCAGCTGTGAACTCAATGTATGCAACCTCCGCTGAGGTTCATCAACTCTTTACCCAGCTAAACACTGAGCAGACCAGAGCTCGCGAGTTAATCTCCTCTTCGTCCCAGTGTTCCATTTAGCAAATAAGTGAGGCAGTCCGCCTACTCAACTTGAGTAAGGAAGAAATGGAAACTGACCAACTCAAGACGAACGAACTTTTGCAATACTCCCGAGCCACCTTCAAACATGTACGTCACACGAATGCTCAACGTCAGTTCTATGATTCGGCTTTGCTTAAGATTTATCATCAAGCTTATGCCATGCTGACTGACACTATCACCTGGGTAGGCAAATCCCAAGAATATATTTTGAGTATGCTTAGTGCCTCTCTCCGAATTCCCGGTTCTATCTTGGACGATGGTGTTCCTGTTTTTGATGGTCTGAATGAAAGCACGAAAAGGCTTAAGGCATATTCCGTGAGGTTAACTCGTGCTGCTCTCAATGAAACCTTTGTTCCTCATCCACCTGATGCTGGCAAAACGGGGGAGACAGAACAAGCTGATAGAACTCAACACCACTCAAGGGAAACAGGAGGAGCATCTGGTAGTCAGCAGCAACAAAAGGGAAAAGGCAAAGTTACTCCTGCCCAAGTCAATAGGAAGAAATAGTTTGGCTAGTTTTTATTCTTGACTTGTATTTTTTTCCCTTATCCGGTGTATTTTTTCTTGCTGGCTATCTATAAACTTATGCATCTCTCATTCAAATTGACTAATCTTATGTGATGCTTACTTACGTATAATGCTGATCTGTCTTAAATTGAACAAACAAACAAAAGAAAAAGGAATATACTCAACACACATTAGACTTGATACATCTGCTCTGATAATGTTTTCCCATAACTCTGATACCAAACTGGCCATGTATCAAAACTGAGTAAAAATGTGTTTCATACACTAAGCTCTTCTGAAAGCTGACCTAGACTCATCTGAATTAGATCTTGGAAGGTCTAGAATTGAACTAAGTCTGTATAAGCATATCTTAATTTTACTCAATTAAATCTTAGAAGGTTTAGAGTTAAGTTAAGTCAATAGATGAAACCCTTATGGGGGAGTAATTTCAGAAGAATTTCAATCATGGGGAATCTCAATACTGAGTTCTATCAATTAAATATTTTGCCAACATCAAAATGGGGGAGTTTGTTGAAACACCTTTCCACATGATTTTGATTTGACAAAATTATTTAAGTTAATCCATGATTAAGGGACAATTAAATTTAAGTGCTTTGATTTAATTGTACTAATATGTTTGTTCAATGTTGAGTGTAAATATAAATGCAAATGGAAATAAAAATTAAGACATAACAAAGTTAGCATGAGAAAACAGCACAAGCTGAGTGGAGTATAACTCAGCGTAATAGAAGATCTTCAAAACAGAAGCTTAAAGATCAAACAAATCAACGAAGCTGAGTGGAACGCAACTCAGTATCAAAAGTTGAGAAGTCTTCTTGAGAACTGTGTCTTGCAGAACGAAGATGACCATGGAAGCTGAGTAAAAAAGAACTCAGTATTTGTATTAGCAACAATCGAAGACAACGGTTATCAAAGACAAGCTGAGTGATCTTCAGGACAACGCGAATGATCCGTTTGCTAAAAGACAAGATCCGACAACTGTCTGCACCAATAATAGAAACCTTGGAATTATGCAAAAGCTAATTTCAAGATGCATGGGTCAACTGTTTTTTTGCTAAAAGACAAACTGGCATAAAAAGATGAAACCTGCGAGAAAAAGACAAACCTGATGCCTGCGGAACTCAGACGACAGGATTGGCCTACAAATCTGAAGCTGATCAGAGCCTTGTCGCAAAAAGGAGCCGTTTGGATTCAACGGACAAATCCAGAATTCAAATGAACAAGTCTTCAGAATACAACTATAAAAGGACAAGTATACTTCTTGGATCCTTTGCCGATTGCGAAAACAAAAAGAGAATAAGAGTATACATACAAAAGCACATCAATACAAGAAAGAGATCTTACACCAAATTTCTATTCCTGTGTAAATGCTAGAGTGATTTTCTTTGTAATCATCTAAAGTGTTCTTTGTCTGAAAAAGAACAATCTTGTATCAATCATAGTATTGAGAGAGTGTGCTGAGTACTCGGTTTGGTACTAAGTGGTAGAGAAAATCTAAGTGCTGAGTTGTAGCGCTTAGTGGAGTTGAGTAGACGAATAGAGGACGGTACTCTTGCATATTCAACTGCCTTGTAAACGGTTTGTGCTCTACCTTTAAAGAGCTTAGTATTGGATTTAAAAAGCCCAGAGGGATTCTGGGGACTGGACGTAGGCGGAGAGGCCGAACCAGGATAAGTCGTGCTGAGTAATTTCTAACTCTCCTTCAATATATATCTGTATGTGTTGCTTGCTATATTTACTCAGTATATAAATTGCTTAAGCTGACACTGAGTAAATCAGAGTGCTGTGTTGGAAGCTGACTACAAAAGTGTCATTTCTTAACTCACAAGTAAAACAGTTCTAGTCAGTATCTGACCAAAGCTGTCTTACGCCTCACTCGGCCACGCTGACCAAAACTGAGTTGCAAAACTCAAAGAATTAAATTAAGTCAGCGCAATTAAAGCGAAAAAGTTACATTAGTTCCTAACCCCCCCTTTGGAACTAATCACAAGGGACCAACAGATACCACGTGACATTGCATGGGATCCCGGAGGTCGTATGCCATGTCTTCCTCATAGTCGCTTGAGCTTAAAGGAAATGGATGAAGAGTACGTTGTGACGCCTCTAGGAAGAAATGAGATTCCTAGCACATGCACATTAGGAATGAACCGAACCTCCCACTTGGTAAATTCAGAACTTGTTATTTTGTTCTTGATTGAGATGTATGTGTTGGGAAATATGTTGCGTTTATTGAGGGAGCATCAACCCTATAAGGAGTCGATGAGGAGTGATCTTATGGTGAAGAGAGTGAGCTACATAGAATATTTGGTGAACGGGAATGGCCGTCCGGGTGATGTAGAGAGAATGGAAGAAATTCAAGAATGGCGGGATAATAGCCAAGTTTGTGAAGAGGCTACTCGAGAAGCCGCGAGATTGTTGACCCAAGGCAAAGAAGGAGTCAATACAAGTTTTATTGGGATCACTACGAAGTGGATTGACAAGTGTCGGTGGGACATCCCATTTGATGTCGACTATAAGCGGAATAAAGTTGTGACCAATGTCCATGTTCATGAAGTGGAGGTCAAGGAGGTCCAAGGTTGGTCGGTTCAACATGTCGTGGGAGTGTGGAGGAGCTTCCAAGACATTGTGGAGGATTGGTTTGATCAACTCCGTCGAGATATTCCGTTCGACGTCGGTCGGGTATTAAGGCGAGCATTACGGGGGATGAGCACCGGGGGCAAGACACAAGTTGAGGTGTGGGGAGAGTTCATGAAGAGAAGGAGAAACCGACAACATATGGAGTGGATCGCACCTACCAAGCATCATTCTTGTTCTATAGTTGAGTTGGGGACTAACTCTTTTGAAGAAGAGGTGTATAATGTGAAGCATCTTCCTTGGAGGATCGGGTCCGAATGAGGGAAGTTGGAGGAAGAACCAAGCACGAGCAACAAGCGCGTAAAACGTCCAAAACAGGGCCACATAACAAGTCATCAGCTCAGGCACGCTCCGTGTAGATTTGGGCACGCTCCGCGTAGATTGAGTACTGATCCGGAGAAGAGTTCAGCAGCCAATCTACGCTCCATGTAGAATTAGGCACGCCCCGCGTACCTTCATTTTAAGGAACTTGCTCCTTACTCCAACTTCCTCCTTAATTACAATCTTGCCACTCCTTATTTACAACCCATGCCACTCCCTATTTACCATCCATGCCACTCCTTTACCATTAACCCAATTTACCTTTTAGCTTTGTATTTTAAGTAGTTATGTAATTTACCCTTTATGTAATTTGGAAATTAGGTTTTTGAGATGATATAAATTCATCTCTTTCTCTTTGTAATGTTTAACTTTTTATCAATCAAATTATCAACTTCTTTGTGAAGCTTTGTTAAGGTTCTACCTTCAATAATGGGGATTTTATTATTCATATGGATTTAGTCCATGAAATGGGGATTCACTCCTTCTAGTTAGAGAAGAACATCTTTGTTAGTTTACGATTAAAACTAACACGTCACGAAACCGATCCATATCATAACTATGTAAAATCATAATTTTGGATTATATTAAATTAGTAAAATCAGTATTTTTAATATATTTTAAGGATTAGAATTTATAAATTAGAAACCTAGAATATATTTTCTAGAGTTTTTTTATTTATGAATTGGAGTCTAGAATTTTTAAATTATGATCAATTATAATATATAGAGAATAATGACATATTAAGAATTAAGTTTGGTGATACGATTTAGCTGTAATTTTGTACTTAATTATGATATTCATTTATTTAACCCTATATTTTATAAGATGTAATATAGTTCCACACCTATTATAAAAGGTCCAACTATTTTATTTATTAAGTGGATCACAGTACAAACTTCCATCATTCTCATCATTCTCTTCTCAAATCAAAGCAGATCTGCTTTGAGGATCCCATCGGGTTAGATTGTGTGTTTTTTTTGTTTTTCTTATTTAGTATCCATATATTTTGCAGATCTCTATATCTATCTGAATTGTATATGTTCCCAATCATTCTTTTATTTATATCTTTTTCGGATTTAGCAAGCGCGGAAACGATTTATCTTATACGTGGATCAATAGATCTATATGGTTGCAATAAAAGAAAGGATTGTGATCCAAATATTCAAAAGGGTCTGAATGATGAAGATCAGATTGCTGCAGTTGCTCTTCTACGAATTTTGATTTCCAAAAAGTATATGTTTCATTGTTTTTTGTGTTTTTTATACATTTTATGAGTTTTTCATGCTCTTTGTAGTCAATTTCATCTATTCGTGGTTTTGTTAGGATTTTATATCTTACGGTTATTTTGATTGTATTAGTACTTTTTTCATCTAATGAAATAAGTATGTTTATTAAAAAAACAAAAAACAAAAGTGGATCACAGTACACATATAAAGTCCTCCAAATAATATGAAAACTGAGTGCTTACTTAATATAAGAATCTGGATGAGACACAACAAGATAGATTAGGGACGTGACCCTCGATAGCCCGAAAGATGGGTGAATTGGCTGGAGAAAAAGACAGGCGCCGATCAACAGTAGACCACCTATTGTTAATTTGAAAAAAGACAAAAAACAACAACTAATATAGACGTTGTGAATTGGTTGTTTATTTTTTTTTTGTTCAAATACAAACATCTGTATTTGAACAAAAAAATAAAAGAACCAAATCAAAAACCCCTATTTGCAACTTGCTCAAATTAAAGATTTTTTTTAATATTTTTTTTTGAGAGCTGCGAACCCTAAACTGTTTGATGTCCACGGCACCGCCGAAGCCGCCGGAGATGGACGGCAGGGAGGAAACAACATTCATGGATACGGAAGAAACCCCGTCCTACAAAGACTCATTAATCGGAAACCGTAGTATCGATGCAACTGTTACTTCGAAAGATCTCCTGGCGGAAGGATTACTTTCTGTATCAATGGAAAACCCGTTAAAGCCCAGTTTCGTGGTATCGCCCCAACTTCTTGAAATGTGGTCGACTCCCTGGAGCACAGCCCTAATCATTAAAGTCCTAGGTCGGAATATTGGATACATTGCGCTTCAGAAGCGTGTTATGGAACTATGGAAACCAAAAGGTGATGTAGAAATCATGGACGTGGGTTATGGTTTTCACATAGTGCAGTTTAAAGATATGCAGGATAGGGAGCGTGTCATCAGAGATGGTCCGTGGATGGTTTAAGGCCATTATCTGTCAATAAGAACCTGGTCACCTGAGTTCCAAGCTTCCACAGCTACCATTGCGTCTACACTAGTATGGGTACGCTTTCCGGACCTTCCAGTTCAGATGTATGATGCAGATTTTTTGTCAGCCATCGCCAATTCTTTTGGCAAGGCGGTTAAGGTGGATAAGAATACGTTAAAAGCGTCCAGAGGAAGGTTCGCTCGTGTCTGTGTGGAAGTTGACCTCCAGAAACCTTTGGTAGCAGAATTTGAAGTGAATAAAGTGACATACCGCATAGAGTATGAAGGACTCCATATAGCATGCACGAACTGCGGGAGATATGGACACACAAAGACTGCTTGTATACTCCCAAATATCCGCCAGAATGAGAAACAGAATGTCAGGGCCGAGGACTCTCCCGTGGAACCAAACGTCCCAGAAATGACAAGCACAACTGTTAGCTCCGCAAGGGAAGACAGTGACAAGGAAAACGAATATGGCCCCTGGATGATGGTGCCGAGGAGGAAGTATACCCCAAGAACCGATAGGGTGGTACTGGGAAAGTTGAAGAAGAATGACATACATGACATGCCAACAAAAAATAATAACGAAAAAACAAGCACACCTGTAACCCAAGCTAAACGCCTTACTACCAAAGGCAAAGGAATTCTGATAGAAAACAACGATTTCAATAAGGCAAAAAGAATGAATCCCAACAACACCCGACCACCTGGTATGGCCAAGTCGACTGGGATTACTATCAAAAACCCCTTTGAGGCCCTAAATCTAGCTTCGTTTGCTTCAAATGGCGGAAATGAAGAAGGAGATAAAGAAAACAATAGAGCAAAGCGGAGCCGGGCAGAACAGACGCAAGGGCTGGTGACGACAGGAGTGAGAAATATAGGCGACCTAGTGGTGTTTGGAGCAGCATCGGGTAGTAAACAGGGAGAATCTCTGAGTTCTGCAATTTCGAGTGGTGCAAGCCGTTCCGTACAGTGATTGCTGGTTGGTTACTCTCTGATTTTTTCTTTATGCAGATTATTTCTTGGAACTGTTTTGGTGCCGGAGGCACCGAGTTTTTTAGAGCTTGCTGTCACTTTGTACTGAAAAAGGACCCTGATATCTTAGTATTACTAGAAACGAGGCTTTCGGGTACACGCGCTGCAGAGTTGTGTAAGAAATTGTGCTTTTCGGATGTTGAGATTGTCGAAACTGAGGGTTTCAACGGAGGTATTTGGGTTTTTTTGGCAACGGGATAAAGTGGATTTCACTGTAACTAGAAAGGAGAGCCAGTTCATGCATGGGGAAGTTCTCATTAAGAATGGAAGGCAAAGTGGTTGCAATTTTAACGTCACTTTCATTTATGTTAGACCTCAGTTGAACTTTAAGAGGTAATTCATGGGAGACGTCTTGAATTTGAGAGAAACTGTCTCTCTTCCCTGGCTTTTAATTGGGGATTTCAACTGTATTAAATCCACGGAAGAAAAACAAGGAGGCTCTTATCGTACGTTAAATCGTTGCTCTATGTTTGCGGATTGGATAAATAAAATGGAACTAATTGACCTTGGCTATCAAGGCCCCTGTTTTCACTTGGTACAGGGGCTCGACACCTAGAACTCGGGTTGCCTGCAGATTGGACAGAGGTGGTTGTTCGACGAGTTGGAGAACAAATTTCCCTGAAGCCCTCCTACACCACCTGCCAAGGCACCGTTCTGACCACTGCCCCATCATGCTTGATACGGTTGGTACGGACAACGGCATGGGCCCAAAACCTTTTCATTTCCAGAATGCTTGGCTGCTTCATGCAAATTTCAAAGAGTTTTTCGACTCGGTTTGGGCTAATCAGAGCGACATATCAGCGGCTCTTACAGATTTCACACACCAGATTCAGGATTGGAATTCTACTGTTTTTGGACACCTAGGAGCCCGTAAGCAGAGAATTTACCATTGGCTAGAGGGGGTTCAGCGAGCCATGGATATCAGAAGCACTTAGGGTCTGCTGCGGTCAGAGGCATCCCTGCAAGCTAAGCTCGATGATAGAAACACGGAGATAGAAACATGGCTTTTTTCCACCTCTCCACTCTCGTTCGTAGGAGAAGAAATAAGATTGAGGACCTTCGTAACAAAGATGGATGTTGGGTTTGGCATACTGATACCGTAAAACAGATGATAACCGAGCATTTCCATGAAGTCTACACAGAGGAAAGTCATTTAAGGAGTTGCCTGCACACTATCTCTGTTTTCCCTGATATTCTGGGGCGATTGCAATACAGACTGTCGACTAGTTTCACCAAATAGGAAGTTCGGACTGCCCTATTTGATATGGCTCCGTCAAAAGCCCCCGGGCCTGATGGCTTTAACGCTGGCTTCTACCAGAGCCTCTGGATGTGCATGGGGGACCAGGTCTGTACGCTAGTTCTTAACAGCCTGAATTTGAGGATTTTTGATCCAAACGTTAATGCAACTTTGATATCCCTAATTCTAAAGATCTCGTATCCTGAAGAAGCGTCACATTTCCGGCCCATAAGCCTCTGCAATGTCATCTATAAAATAATAACCAAGTGTATTGTGAGAAGGATTAAGCCCTTACTGTCTAGCATTGTCAGCCCCACCCAAACTAGTTTCATCCCCGGGCGGAGCATTGCGGACAATATCATCCTAGTTCAAGAAGCGATCCATTCTTTCAATAAAAAGAAAGGCAGGAAAGGTCAGATGATCCTGAAGCTGGATCTTGAAAAAGCGTATGACAGAGTTAGCTGGCAATTCCTCAGAGATACCCTCCAACTAGTTGGCTTTGATCAGAACTGGATTGATCTCATAATGAAATGTGTAGCAGCCTCGTCGATGCAGGTTCTGTGGAATGGTGAGAAGCTTTCTAGTTTCGTTCCGTCTAGGGGACTCAGACAAGGTGACCCCCTGTCCCCTTACCTTTTTGTTCTCTGTTTGGAACGGCTTAGCCACATGATCGAGGATGAAGTCCTCTGTAAGAGTTGGAAACCGGTAAAACTCTCACGTACTGGTCCTCAGCTGACGCATATGTTCTTCGCGGATGATATCATCCTCTTTGGTGAAGCATCTGAAGCTCAAGCGCTTACCATTAAAAACATTGTGAACTTCTTTGGAGATTGCTCGGGGTAAAAGGTAAGCTATCAGAAGTCCAAAGTTTTCTTCTCAGCCAATGTGGAGATCAGAACCAGAAAAATCATCAGTGATAGCCTGCAGATTGCGAGTACAGAAAACCTTGGTGTCTACCTAGGAATGCCGTTAATCCACCAGAGAATCAACAGCGAAACTTATTAGAGTTTACTGGATTAGGTAAACAGTCGCCTAGCTGGGTGGAAAAGCCGTTGGTTATCTACAGCGGGAAGAATTACCTTGATTAGATCGGTCACTGCAGGAATGCCATCTTACTCAATGCAAACTGTGGCCCTACCGACGAGCATTTGCAACAAGTTGGACCATCTTAACCGTGATTTCCTATGGGGTTCTTCTGCAAACAACAGGAAAAATCATCTAGTCAATTGGGATAGAGTCACCCAACCGCGCAACCATGGTGGTCTGGGAATAAGGAAGACCAAAGAGATGAACCTGGCTATGCTTGCTAAACTTCCATGGGCCTTCTTAACTGATCCGCATCGCCCGTGGGTTAAGGTGCTCCGTGCGAAGTACTGTTCTGGTAGACAGGGGGTGGACATGTTCCGTGCAAGGAGTAGTGCCTCAATAAACTAGAGAAGCATCATGGCTGGCTTCCCTATCCTTAACCGGGGCTTAAACCGTGCAGTGGTGAACGGGAATTCAACTAATTTCCAGGTTGATCCCTGGTGCAGTAATCGGCCGTTGTGTGAATTGACGAGCGCTGAAATTCCACAAGCAATATATAACAGTAAGTAGGTTGATTTCTGGAAAAATGGTGATTGGGACTGGGACGTCTTAAGTCCGATTTTATCAAATGAGGATCTGCTCCGCCTCCGATCCTTTCAGCTACACAGTGACACTGAGTGCAGTGATAGTTGGACCTGGCAATTTGAATCAAACGGTAAATATACGGTCAAATCGGGATTTAAGTGCCTTCATGAAGTAAACGCGAATACTGCGGACGCTAGGCTCTGGGATTTAATCTGGTCACTCCGTGTTCATGAGAGAGCCCATGTTTTTCTTTGGCTTGTTGGTCACAATGCCATCATGTGCAACGCAAATCGAGTGACCAGGCAGCTGACTGATTCTGCCCTTTGCAAAGACTGTGGAGATTATGAAACTGTGCTACATGTCCTGTGAGATTGCTACGATGCACAGGCTGTTTGGCTGCAGTTGCTACCGGCGGATAGTGTGATTCGGTTCTTCTCTACTAGGATTAGTGAATTGTTATCGGAGAATATAACAAATTGTCGAACGACCGGTGGGATGGAGTGGGCTTCCCTCTTCTCGATTGGGGCATGGTGGATTTGGAAGTGGAGGAACCAGAGGGTTTTTGATGAGGAGAAAGCGCCAACTAACAAATCGGAGTTCATCATTGCGCGGCTTGTTGAGTTGAACAAAGCTTTAGAGAGCAAAAATTCGCTGCATTCCCGACAGCCGAGGGAGGCCTGGATCAAATGGAATCCACCAGACCAGAATTGGATAAAACTCAATACAGACGGAGCAAGAAAGGTCCAGACAAAATGGGTGGCTGCTGGGGGTATCCTCCGTGATCACGAGGGAAACTGGAAGGGTGGATTTATGGCGAATATAGGAATTGGCACTGTGTTGGCAGCAGAGCTATGGGGCGTAATGCATGGTTTATGTTTAGCATAGACAAAGGGGTATCGGAAAATAATTGTGGAAATGCAAGAGCTTATTACTCAGGAACTAGGAAGTCGTGTTCTCACATACATACAAGGAAGGAAATATGGTTGCTGACTGGATGGCAGATTTCACAGGAAGTTGTGCTTTGGGTTATCACGAGTGTGATGTGCCTCCTGTAGGCCTCCAGGACTTACTCGACGGGGACCGTGAAGGACGGGCCACAAAGAGAAGATTTTAATCCGTTTTTTGCTTTGTTTTTTCTTGGGCTTTGCCTTCCTATTTACTAAAAAAAAAATTTAAATCTTTTTTTTTAATTTTTTATTCATAACGACTATTTGCATTCTAATTGAAGATTTCTATATTTTTATTTTATTTTTTAACTACTATTTTTCGATATGCATATTACCTAAACTTTAAAAAGAATTATTTTGATTCAATCGTTTAGGGTTTAGGGGCCGGGATGGCTTCCTCAAAGTCAATCCTCTGCATATGCCTTCTAAACCCTCCTTTGCGCAGGTTGCATCTTTGAAACCACCATCCACCCTCTCTATCATCTTGGTCTCTAACGATGGTAAATACAACTCGGTAAAAATTTCTCGGAAGGCATACAACAATCGTGTTGCGTAATGTGATTTTTCGCTTATTGAACGACTTACCCTTAACAAAGGGGATCAGCCAATCAAACTGCCTGATTGGAAGGCCAAGTTATCTGATGCATGGGGTATCCTTGAAGGTTGGAGACTAATCTCCCTAGGGAGGGGTTGCTATCATGTATTCTTGACCACACAAGCTTCGAAAGATATGGTTTAGGGCCATGAGGTTCTAAACTTTAGACCAGGGACTTTCCGACTACATCCATGGGTTTCAGATTTCAAACCTACTGAACAAAAAGCAACAATCGCTTAAGTTTGGGTTTTACCGTGGGAGTACTAGGATGCTTAAATTTTGGCGGACATTTCAAAATGTATTGGTGGCCTCTTGAGGATTGATAAGGCCACTCTTGAAGGCGACTTCGGTCAATTTGCACATATTCTTGTGGATATTGATTTATCCGGGGACATCCCTTTGGAGGTTGGTATTGAACGAGATGGTTTCAAATAATGGATTAACTTAGTTTATGAAAGTTTACCCAACTTCTGCCAATTGTGTTCTTCCATTGGTCACCTACACTATAATTGGCGGAGAAACAAAAATCCTGAACCTCTGGGTCGACCTGAAATACCCAAGCATAAGAATAGACCAGTAACTCTTTCCACAAGACAAGAGGCTGGTAGGCATTTGTTACATAGTTGTTTTTTGGATCTCCGATGTGGGGAATGCACAAGTGCAATGAATTTCAATGGAACTGTTCAAACAAGTCATCATTGTGTCAGTCCACGCTCACCGCACCAATTTGATGTGGTCGAATCTTGAGAGTCCACGTGTAAACTCGCAACTACACAAAAGCAAGGTAAAAAGGGAGTCATTGTTCGATGAACCCGCTCTGATGCCTAAGTTAGTTTATGAAAGGAACAAATGATGATCACAACCAGTAAACAAAAGGTGTAATATGAGCTTAATAGAATGAACGAACCTGTATACATTGATCCGAGTTTACTCTATTTACACTGCTATCGAGCTATAGAAGATGGTTATAAATTGTGAAGCAGGGTGGGCCATGCGTATCCTATTGGTAGGAGGAAGTGTGCCAAGATATCGGGGCCTGATATCCCTTAAGTTTAGTAGACTTATGATTCTTGGGATTGGACATGATTATGGTAACGACTGGATCCTTTATTGTGTCTAATGAGACTTTTCGAGTCAAACTTCTTAATATGCAGTCGTATACTTGATTTCACTGTGGAGATGCCATGTGCTCACTATCTCCGAGAGTTGGTTCGAACTTCTTAAGCACCACATGTGAGAGTTATATTCTTCTGATATCAATAACCAAGGGCAATTTTATCTCTTAAAAAAATTATATTTACAAATCGATAAAACATAGCTCCTCAAATCGAATTACAAAGTTTAAAATGAACTTAAATATTAATTTAGTTCATAAACTGTCAAATGAGTAAAAATATATGAAAAATCCACCATATGATTGTTGAGCGATTTCTGCAAGTGCACGGTATACGCTTGTAGTAATAAAAGATATCAAACCCACATGGAACGCTTTTTAACTAAAACTCGTTTTAATTCAGTTTTATTAACGTCTTTAGGTTTAACTTTTTTAAGAAAATCGTTTAATTAATTGTATTGGTTTGGATTAATTATGATTAGATGAGAATGTTATATTAACTTAGAGTACAATTCTGTCTTGAGAATTAATCATAAGCCAGAAGCTTTCGTGAAATAGAAACATGTATGAAACTTATTCGCATTAAGTGAAGAAAGCAACTATAACTTTGGTAAGATTATGAACATGGAATAATACAAGAATTTATGCAATTAAATGGCTTTGAACCGTAGAAATCTCTATGGATCGGAGCAGATTTCTACCTTAATCAAATTAGTATTTTATATCCGATAAGTCGCGATCACGATCATATCATCCGTAAAAACTAATTCTTTCAAGTGTTCAACAAAGTTTCTTTGTAAATATGACTGTTATAAAACGTTTTAATAAAAACACCAATTTATCATTTTGAAAATCATTTTGTCAGAACAACATCAAAGCAACAACAGGAAGAATATATTGAATAAAATAAATGTATTATTGATGAATGTTTAATCTACACAAGTTAACAGAGAGGAAGAAACATGGATAGCATTTTGACGAAAACTTTGAGATCCGGTTTGTCAATCTTTCCCTCAAACTCCGTAGGTTTGTCAGACCCTTTTGTGCTTCAGCCGTTAGTTCTTCTCGCTGAATCTTTGGAATAGATACCGCTAGGTCCACTACCAGAATGAAAACTTGTCTCTGAACAATCTTTGAAACTAAACTAATCACTACTGTGTTTATAACTAATCTAAGAACAACTTGTGTACATCAAGTTTGTTTTTACAGAAATGTAATCTAAACGTCTAACTCTTTTCTGAATCAGAACATAATAACAACTCTCTAAACTATAATTTCTCCAACTTTTTTTCAACTCTGATTTCTGAAATGAATCACTTATTTATAGTTGGTGAATGGTTGTAATTGAAGGGTCGCTTTTATCCAAACGAACAGACGCGTTTTTTGGATTTCTGACATGTGAAAGCTGTGTAGAATTCTTCGTTGTCTCAACTGAGATTCTGAGAATCTCAGTCGTGACAGGGGCACGGAAAAAGGCTGAAAAACTTCGACTTTGGCGACTGGCATTAGCGTGTCGCGGCTGAAAATCTCAGTCGCGACAGGGGTATTTTCCCCCGTCTCTTGGCTGCTTCTTGTCTCCTTGAGTCGGTCTTCTGATTAATACGTATTTTTGGCATGTAACTTAGGTTTTCCCCTCGTTTTAGCTCCTATTTGGATTTAACCAAATAATTAAGTACCTTGCATCAAAGAAGTATATAAAGACGTAAAAGTACTCTAAACGAATATAATTAGCACGATTTCAATGTAAATTTGATGTATTTATATATGATATTTTAGGTATATTTTGGGCTTAACAATGATTTATAACTTCAATTTTAAAGGGCAGAATTTTGGGATTAAACCTTTGTTTCGGGTAATTTTAATAAAAAATTACTCCATTAGATCTGGTTGGAAAATATTTTTTTAGAACGGGCTGTTTTCCAACCAGAGTTAAAAATTGTAATGTTTTTGAAATTTTGTTACGGCGCCGTAATAAGCTAGTGCACTGCCCACTACTGGGCAGTGGCTTCACGCAACTGCCCAACAAATATAAAAAAGTAATTATTTTATAAAAATAAAAATAAAATTTATAAAATAAATATAAAAGAAATTAATTTTTTATAAAAATAAAAT
Source organism: Euphorbia lathyris (assembly GCF_963576675.1). Taxonomy (NCBI): domain Eukaryota; kingdom Viridiplantae; phylum Streptophyta; class Magnoliopsida; order Malpighiales; family Euphorbiaceae; genus Euphorbia; species Euphorbia lathyris. The sequence continues at coordinate 34,510,673 of NC_088917.1, read as the reverse complement.
TATATATTATAATGATGGTGATTGAATTTTTGTTATATAAAATTTTGTTTTAAATTTAAATTTGATTTTGCTCGGGCTAAATCTGCACTTCGCTTAAAATATTAAGGTTAAATATTTAGTGATTAGTTTAGTATATTTTTTTTTTGGTAAGAAGGGAAGAAAAAAAACAAACAAACAAAAACCTAACCCGGGATCAGTCTAGGAAGACTGACCCCAATCCTATCCTCAAGAAGAGAAGGTAACAGAAAAGAAGGAGGAACGGAAAGGGTAGAAACACCTAACATCCCCCCATGCCCAGCAGCTGCCAAGCGATCCGCCACGCGGTTTTGCTCCCTATAAATATGGGAGAAGGTAAGAGAATCGAAGGCAGGACGAAGCCTCAAGATGGCTTTAATGAGATTCTGACTCTTAAGACAAGCAGCCTGTCTATCCGAAATCCTATTGATAGCCTCCAAATTGTCAGACTCCACCGAAAGTCTTTTAACACCCATGCGAATGGCGAGTTTAATGCCAGACAAGATCCCCCAGAGCTCTGCAGTAAAGGAGGAGCCCGTACCTAAGTTATGGGTAAACCTAGCCAGCCAGGCGCCACCAGCATCCCGAAGAACTCCACCAGCAGTAATTCTGTCATTACTAAGGCAGGAGCCATCCGTATTCAACTTGACAACCCCTTCCCTGGGCTTCCTCCAACCAACTAACTGGACCTCTTTAACCGGGGAGGGGTGAACCAGGGGCTCTCCTTCAAAACTCTTTGTAATAACAGAGAGTTTTTTCGAGAAGTAAAACCGGAGGTCAGGAATAAAGACAGTCTTCTCAGCAAATAACTCTTCATTCCTCCATTTCCACATTTGGTGACAAATAATAGCGAAGAGAATAGCCCCGTGCTCCATACTGGCCAACAAATTCCCATTAACGATTAGTTTAGTATATTAATAACACAGTAAAATATTTTAGACATTTTCAAAGAATTTGTGATTAATTTATATGTAACGGGTTTAGTTTTTTGAAACTGTCTAAAATATTTTACTATATTATTAATATAGTTACAAAACAAATGTATGAAACTGCTTCAATTTATTAATAAACTGGTTTAGAAGGTCCGATGAGACTAAATAACAGTCAAACAAATCTTTTCAAATTTTCGGTAGCGTATGGTTAAAATTGATCTTCCTTGGAAATGTTAGTGTTAAATTTCCCCAATTTCATACGTTAAGGCTAAATCTGCACTTCACTCGAAACATTAAGGTTAAATATTTAGTGCATTAATAACACAGTAAAATATTTTAGACAATTTTTAAAAAATTGTGATTAATTTATATGTAGCAGGTTTAGTTTTTTTGAAACTGTCTAAAATATTTTACTGCATTGTTAATATAATTACAAAAAAAATTGCATGGAACTGATTCAATTTATCGACAAACTGGTTTAGAAGGTCTGACGTGGCTAAATAACAGTCAAACAAATCTTTTCAAATTTTCAGTAGCATATCGTTAAAATTGATATTGCTGGAAAACGTTAGTGTTAAATTTGCACAATTTCGTACGTTAGGGCTAAATCTGCACTTCGCTTGAAACGTATAGGTTAAATATTTAGTGCATTAATAACACAGTAAAATATTTTAGACAATTTCAAAAAAAATGTGATTAATTTATATGTAGCAAGTTTATTTTTTTGAAACTGTCTACAATATTGTATTGTGTTATTAATACAGTTACAAAAAAAAAATGTATGAAACTGCTTCAATTTATCAACAAGCTGGTTTAGAAGGTTCGATGTAATTAAATAATAGTTAAACAAATCTTTTTAAATTTTCGGTAATGTGTGGTTAAAATTGATCTTACTCGAAAATTATATAAATTCAATAATATCAGTATAATTTATATATAATTTTATTTTTATAAAATAATAAATTAACTTCTTTTTGCAAATTTTATTTTTATAAAGTAATAAATCAAAATTCTTTTTTATATTTGTTTGCGCCACTATCCCACTACACTAGTTGCGAGGAATCCATTTGGATTCCTGACCACTTGGCGCCGTAATGGGTAAAAAATATTAAAAAAAAATTAAAATTGTAACCCGAGAATATTTTCCAACCAAGTCCAATGGGATAATTTTTATAAAAAATTACCCCAAATGAAGGATTAATCCGGAATTTTGTCGATATAAATGATTTTTTTAAAAGATAAGATTCCATTAGATGTCAAGGGGATCCCCTATCTCCCTACCTTTTTATCCTGTGTGCTGAAGTCTTATCTAAACTTATCAGAAAAGCTGAAGAAGAAGGGCTTATTTCAGGTTGTAGGATCTGCAGAAGGGCACCGGCGGTAACACACCTCTTCTTTGCTGATGACAGTTTTTTGTTCTTTGGGGCAACTATTGATGAGTCTAGAAAGTTCATGAACATCTTGTCAGAATATGAAGTGGCTTCGGGTCAGGTAGTAAACTTGAGCAAATCAGGGGTTTTTTTCAGCCTTAATGTGTCTGAACCAATGCGAATACAGATCAAAGCGTTATTGGGTGTGTGCACTCCTCTCGACACAGGCAGGTATCTGGGATTACCATCACTCATTGGGCGTTCCAAACGCAGGATTTTCACTTTTCTGATAGATAGACTACGCAAGAAGGCGTGGGGTCTTAAATTCCTTTCCCAGGCTGGGAAAGAGGTGCTTCTTAAGTCTGTGGCTCAAGCCTTGCCAACCTTTTGTATGAGTACGTTCCTTTTACCCTTATCTATCTGTGATGAGCTGCAAAAATTAATGAATTCTTTTTGGTGGGGTATGAAACCTGAGGGTAGAAGAAACATTCATTGGTTTGATTGGTGTAAATTGTGTAGACCTAAAGATTCAGGTGGGATGGGTTTTAAGGATCTACATATGTTTAATCTAGGAATGTTAGGTAAACAGGGATGGAAATTACTAAAATTCCCAAATACTTTAGTGAGTCAAATGTTCAAAGCTAAATATTACCCTAGGCACTACAAGAAATTTGGACTTTTATGACACACAATAATTGTCATGAAAACATGATTTTTCGTCACAATACATAAAAGGTGACAAAAATTTATCGTCACAGCGATCGTCACGGCAGGAGCGTGGTATTATGTATATATGATAAAATTTTCTTTTGTCATGAATGATTTACTTTTATATGACAAAAAAGAACATGTGTCACTATACTGTTTTGTTTTCGTGACGCTTATTTTGTCACTATTATTGTCTATATTTTGTCACCTAAAACTTTATTTTGTCATGAAAAGTAAACATTTTGATGACGATATTCAGATTTTGTCATTTATAATTATAGCTAATGTGACAAATACTAATATGACATTGAAATTATAGAATTTTAGTGACGTTGTAACTAACGCACATTTTGTCACTTAAGATTAATTTTTTGTCATGATATGTAATATTAAACTGACGAAATTCATATTTTGTTATCAAAAATTATAGTTAAAGTGACAAATCTATAGCTAAAACTGAAATTTTAAATTTTTTATTACACTATAATTATCATTTTATTGTCACTTTAACTTTTAATTTGTTACTAAAGCGTATTAATTAGTGACAGTCATCCTATTTAAAGATAGAAATCGTCATGAAAAACTATTGTATAATAGCATAAAATTTTATTGTCATTTATTCAATATATTGTAACATTACAATGCATCATTGAACAAATAATTTGGTGACAATAGATTTTCCCTCAAAACATAAAGTATAAATACCGAGCAAAAAAAGTTTGCAAATGTAATTTCCATACATAATATTCGCTTGTAAGGTAACAATACAACTAATGAAAATCAGTAAGTTGGTATTCATAATAAACATCAGAAAAATAAAAGCATGATCTTCTTCACTTGGCTCCTAGATTGAGGCGTTTGCCTAGACAACACATCTTTCAAAGCACAAAGTGGCGAATCACTCATGCTTTGCTTTGCCTCACCTAGCTAAAAGAAGGACACTGTCATGTTCATCTCTGACTAGAAATCTTGCACCACAAATGTTCATCATTGACCAGAATTCCTGCAACACAGATATATGAGTAGATTTCTTATAAAGTTAAAGTTCTTCTATATAAATAAAAGCAGATTTTGTGTTCCATGGAAATAACAAAAGATAACTAAAATCAGATTCTTCATAATACATAAAATCCATTTTGTCACTATTATAAAAAGTATGAAAAAGTCCCATGAAATTTTCTAGCAAATTTGTCATAATGAAATACAATATTAAACCTCAACACATGAAACAAAAATTTCAAGACTCTTCACCCCAAAACTAGTAGTATATAGAATGCATAACAAAAAGAACATGAATGTCAAATTTTATACTAATAAAAGAAACTTTATTTCTTCATGCCATCTGGAAATGCATAATTTATATAGTCCAGTAATTGTGCCCAATAGCACAAGCAGTTCTATACTTTCTTTTAAAAACTTCAATTTCATTACAAGAAGCATATAAAAAAAATGCAATTCTATATTCGTTCATGGATGACCTATTATCTAAGCTATTCAGATTATCACCACCAGCAAAATTAGAGAAAAACGTCCAGATTGGATGTGAAATTTTGAATTTTGCTTATGAGCTTAGCATTCTCATTTTGGTTCATTAGTGCCTCTATCAACAGTCCAGAAGACAGCAAAAGTGATTTTAAAAGTGAATAACTAAGCCATACCTCTTCCAGTACCACGCCGAGTAGTTGAAACTAAACCAACACGACTTTGTTTTCTGATCGCCACTCCAACTAGCAAATCCCGCATTCTTTTCCCATGCAAAACTTAACTTATTGTTATCCAACAAGCCAAAGATATACAAACATTAATCACTTCAATGAGAGCAATACAAAAAATATAAGGAGAAATATTGTTAACTAGGGACTATAATAGCACCTCCAAATCAAGTTCAAGCTAGAGTATGCTAGAATTATTGTCAAGAATTTCATAGATTATGCTATAAATTAGAGCATATCTTTATCAAGATAGGCCACATTTCTGCCAGAAGCTAGCTTCACATCTGCCAATATCATACATACAGTTCTGTTTTCAGTAACTCTAGAAATTACACCTGAGATCAGATTCATCATGCACATAAAAAAACATGAACTTGGGATCATATTCATCCTAAAAATTATCATACAACGTAAGAAAGTTTAACAAAAAATATTCATTCATTACCTTTATTTAAAATGAATAATAATGAAATGACTTTTTTTTGGGAGAACACTGAAAATCAAAACGTATGCAAACAACAAACCCTAAAATTTAAAGCAATATATGGAAAGGAATTCACATCAGAACCATGATACATCAGATTAAGAACAAACAACCATTCGAAGCACACCCACTGAAATTATTAGTTTCTTTATGCATAAGGATATCTACAACTAGGCTAGCAAAGAGAGAGAAAAAATGGAATGAACTCAACCTCAAACACAAAAGAGGGAAACAGAAGAAAGCAAAATCAAAAAATTCTCAATGAATATAAGGCTTAATCCAGCAAAGAAGATAAATGAATTAAATAGACCAGAGACTCACAAAGAAAAGAAGATCGTCGATGCCATCTATGACACGATAATTGCATAGGAGGCGGAGACATTCCGATCCGAGGGAGAAAGAAGTGAAGAGAACGAGAGCAGGGAAGTTGAGGAAGGGGGAAATGAGGGAAACATGTGATGGAGTAGAACGTGTATTGGGGCGACTGAACTGCAGACGTGAAGGCTGGCTATAGACGATTATACCATTCACTATTTGCTGATTTTGTTCAATTAATTGGGGATAAAACAGTAATTCACCAGATTTCAGTCTAACCAAAAATACACCTAACATTTTGAGTCATGAGCAATTTTACCACTAACGTCTAAAATTGTATAATTTTACTCCTAAAGTTTGTAGCCGAGAGCAATTTTACCCCTAACATTAATAATTTGTATCAATTTCAAACACTATTATAAAACACGGATATTTTTGTTCTTTATTTTGCACCAATTACATGTCAATTCATTCTAAAAAAAATTTCATATTTTTGTTAATTTAATAATAGAATTGTAGATTGATATTTATAAATTCGGTGAATTTTTTGAATTTTTTTTGTCTAATTTGTACAAAACATAATATATATTTTTTATTTTTTTATTTTTTTCACATCCTAACATATGTTTGTGATTTCTTACTGATAAAATAACATACGTGTGAAGTGTAGATGACAAGATTCATGACCGAGAAAATAATTTGATGAATTATTTCTCAAATTGACTCAATTTATCAATGTTGGGGTAAAATTGCTCTTGGATTCTAATTATAGGGGTAAAATTACGCTATTTTAGACGTTAAAGGTAAAATTGCTCCTGATCCAAAATGTTAAGGATATTTTTACACCTTAATCCTAACCTTATACTGTATATTAATTAGGAAAACTATAAACTAGATTGTAGTATAGATTATATGAAATTAGAATTTATATCTAAATTCTCTATATAATATGAAAAATTAACATTTAAACTGACGTGTTAACTTTAATATAATTTATAAATTATTTTCATTTTAATTATTTAAATTGTTTCTTATAGTAAGGGAAAAGGAATCAAGAAAGGGAAACTAAAGGAAAGGAAAAGAATGAGCATTCATACCCCTATGTGTTTGGATATGTTTAGGAAAGGGAATGCAATTCCACCCTATTCCCTTTGTGGATGTTTGGTTCAAATAGAGAATCAAAACTATTTTTTTTTAATTTCATATATAATAAAAAAAAATTCAACTCTTTTACTATAGTTTCCATAAAACGTGAAATAACTTCATATATAATCCCAAACAATCCAAAACATCACTCACTTGCTACCCTTATTGATAATAATATAAAGTTCATAAAAGTTAAAATTAATCAAAGAAAATGCATAAATATTATATTTAAAAAGAAAATAATTATTTTAAAATAATTAAAAATAAATATTAAAACTGAATAATATGATAAAAGAAAAAAATTTGGTCAAAATTATTTTTCAGGGTAAAAAGGTAAAAATAAATAATTATAAGGATCAAAAGTGAAATTAATCTAGTGATAAAAAAATATAAATAAAAAAATATGAGGATTAAACAAAAATAAAAAAAGTAAAATTTAGTCAAAAAATATTTTTTGAGTAAAAAAATTTAAAATATATAAATTAATCCAAAGATAAAGAAATGTAAAAATAAAAAAAATATAGAAACCAAAATAAAAATAAAAAATAAAATAGGGAGTAAAGTAGAATTTTATAAGGAGTGTAGGTTAGAAAGAGAGGGGAAAGGGAATAGAAAACCTTAGGGAAAAGTGGGGAATGAGTTAGAGGAGTTATGGGTAAACCCAAAACTAAAAAGGGGCAAAGGGAATCATTTAATTAGCAAAACAAACATCAACAAAAGGAATGAAGTCTCCCCCTTTCCTTACCCTTTCTTGAAACCCCCAAACCAAACGCCCCCTAAATATATCTCTGTTTCATTTTCTTTTACTCTTTAAGACTAATGGTAACATAGCTTATGTCAAATTAAAATTAGACTAAATTAGATCTAAGCCAAAATATAATTAGTTTTATATTATATATTAAGTTCCTTGCTAAATAATTACAAGCTATAGATTATAATGAATTTTAACTTAAATTTTTCTCAAATATTTTTTAAGGAACATATAAATTTTCTATTTGTAGGTATATAATTAAAATCCTTCCCTTTATCCGACATGAGTAGATTTCATCAATTGATGTTTTTTCTTTTTGACATTTTATCTTATTGTCACAAAAATATTGAAATAGATAACAATATATAAACATTGTCACAACAAGATAATAATAAATTACAACATATATTTTGTTATATTCTTTTAGTTATTTTATGACGTATTACAATCGTCATTAACATGTTATATCTCACGACGAAAATATAAAATGTCATTTATTCAAAATATTTTGTTAGTAAATTATTTTTTTATCCAATTCGAAATTACTAGAATTTATTCGTAAATTTTACGGTGATAATCATTCATATATCGTCACAAAAGTATCAAAATACGTGACAATATTTAAATAATATCACAAAAGGTAATAATAAAATGACGAAATACAATTTGTTACTTTTTGTTCGAATTAAGTTACCACAAATAAAAAAAATGTCACAAAAAAATATTTCTTACCATGACGATAAATTTGTCACCAATATCATTATTTCGTCAAATAAAAGTTTTGCCTCCAAATTTATTCTACTAAATTTTACCTCCAAAATTTTAGGTTACGAATTTTTTCCTATCATCATAATATGTATCAAATAGTGACTAAATGATTTATCAATGAAGACGTTCTTAAAATTTATCATGGAAGAATTAAAAGCAATGACGAAAGGTAAATTCTGTCATATTTAAGTGATTATTGGTGACGAAATTATGTTCGTAAAAAAATAAATCGTCATAAAATTCCATATTTCTTGTAGTGAGGGAGGACTTACTTCTCTCAAAATTAGGCAATAATCCTAGTATGGTTTGGAGAAGTATATGGGAAGGCATTAGTATATTGAAAACATGGGTTAGATGGAGAGTGAAAATGGTAGATCAATCAGAGTTTGGGAGGATGATTGGGTTCCTAATCTAGAGGGTTTTTGCATAAATTCCTTTTTGGTCCCTGGTATGGAGAATTTGATGGTAGCGGACTTGTTCCTTGAAAATGGGAGAGGGTGGGATATGCAGAGACTAAACGACTGTTTTAGCGAAGTGGAAGTGCAGGCCATTAGTGATATTATTTTGCCATACAATGCGGGGGAAGATATGAGAATCTGGCATTGGTCAAGGGATGGACACTACAATGTTCACTCAGGCTACTTGTCAGGTATGGGGTTAGTAGAAGCTAGCAGAGCCCAGGAGCGTTGGAAGAGGTTGTGGAAGTTGATGATTCCCCCTAAGCTGAAACAGTTTATTTGGCGTCTGTGTTCAAAATGTTTACCCACTAGAGCTCGGTTGGCCCAGAGAAGAGTCCCCATTTCAACTGAATGCCCAGTATGTGTGGAGCAAGAAGAGACGGATAACCATTTATTTGTTGATTGTTGTTTCGTAGGTGACATTTGGCGTGTAGCAGGAGTTCCTGCGCCGAGAGTGGACAACAGACACATTGACGAGTGGCTTCTTCACGCCTTGAGCGACTCAAATCTGGAAGAAATAGTCAGAATCTGTTGTGCGCTTAAAGTAATCTGGGACCACAAAAACAGTCCTGTGGCACATGAGATGGTGGCCGGCAGACACGACTTGGCGAATCAGTTTGGAGGTTGTTCAGGACTGGAAGGCCTATCAACAGAAGGCGCCAACTTCGGGCAACCGACATATGCAAGCAATGCATATGCAGGCGGTCCCGCCGACGGCCGTTCAGCCACTCCCGCGCACACAGGGCGAGCAGATGAGAGGCAACCACTTTCCGCCAAATCCTCACCAGAGATGGAACACGCCTAGCCCGGGCTTTATCAAATGCAATATTGAAGGGGCTATCTTCAATGAATTAAAGAGCAGCGACATGGGAGCGGTTATTAGGGACGAAAGGGGAGCATTTCTCTTTTGTAGTAGCAGTCTTATCCCAAGTATCAAGGAGCCACGGGTCATTGAAGCTCTTGCAATCCGTACGAGCTTGTTATGGATTGCTAATATGGGTTTTTCTGCTGTTATATTTGAATCTGATGCTAAGGCTGTGGTAGATGTTATTCATTCTGAAAAGTAAGATATTTCTGAATTTGGTATGATTGTAGAAGATTGTCGAGTCCTGATAAGATCCATCCCATCTTTTAAATTAGGTTTTATTTCTCGTTTAGCGAACAGTGCGGCTCATTTGGTAGCTAGGCTTGCCTGTTCCAATGCTAGCGATTTCTTTTCAACTATTGTGCCAGAATGGCTTGTGAACACTATTTATATGGATGCAAATCCATCATCTATTTAAGTTTCACTTTCAGGTTCAAAAAAAAAAAAAAACTTAATTTAAAATGCTATGTTTTGTAAATAAAACATATCACTAATCTCTATTTATAAACTTTTAAACTATGTATACAAATCGAACAAAAAAAAAAGAAAACTATGTATACAAATACTATGGCCCTGTTTGGCAAAGAGCGTTTTGGGATAAAAAGAGCGTTTTTGACCAACTTTAGCGGTTTGACCATTGAAACCGCTGATTGGAGTGTTTGGTGAAGATAGGTTTGGAAGAGCGTTTTGGGATGAAAACGCTAATTTTGAAAAAGCTCATTTTAGGAGCTTTTTCAATTAGCGTTTTGGGATATTAAAATTAATGGAATTTTTTGACCCCAATAAATAGACTCCCTCTTCTCCTACGTCAAAATTAATGACCTTATTCGTCTTTTTGCACAAACCGCTATTATCAATCAGCTAATTTTTACCAAACAGGTCTACACAAATAGCTAGTCAAATCAGCTAATGTAATCAGCTAACTGCTAACAGCTAATGTAATCAGCTAACAGCTAACAGCTAATTCCCAAACAGGGCCTATAACAACGTATATTCTTTTTACTTTATCTTTTAAAAACAATATTAAGAGATAAACTTTCTTAAAGATAAGGGATTTGGTGATTAAATGAAATATGCACTATAGATATGTTCTGGATAAAATGTTCAGTGTGTGGTTGAGTTGTATTTATTTAAGTGTTTATGACTTTTATGCAAATCATTCTATTCACATTTAATATATCTTTAGTGTCTTGAAGTTATCCAAAAATTGCAATTTACTTTTAAATTTCAAAACATTATAACTAAATTATTTGCAATAAATAACTCATTAAGTTGCTTATTTGGAATAAATAATCTCTAAATCCAAAAATACATTCAACATAATATTACATCAAAAATAAAAAAAATTTAAACTATCGGTTACTATAGATCTAACTAATATATTGATACATAAACAAAAAGAGTAAAAAAAAACTCCCTAAATCATAAAGACTAACATATTTGAAGGATTATTTGTTCCAAATAAACAAATTGAAAAGTTAGTTATAACATTTTAAAAGTTTAAAGTTTAAAAGGTTTGCAATTTTTGAACCATTTAAGGATATGAAATATATTAGGTTTTCAATTTACTTCTATTGATAGTTTCGGCTCTGCAAATGCAAACTTTGTAGGCAAATTATTCTTTTTAAGTAATAAAAGTGTTTAACTTCAATATCTTTTAAATAAGGTTTAATAAGCTCTCTAAATTTGTTTAAAAAGTTTGATTGGTTCCCCTGAATTTTTAAAGTGTTCCAATAACTCTTTTAACTTGCATAATATGTTCAGTTAGCCCTTTGAATTTGCGAAAATCAATTGAGATTCGGTTGCAAAAAACAAGTTAAATGCGGAACATGTATTGCACGTTAGTAAGTTAAATGCGGAAGATGTATTGCATGAGTCTTAAAAAAAAGTAGAACGACCAAAATCGGAGTATGCGGTTCTAATATTAGAGAAGACAAGTTTTATAGTTGACCAAGTAATAACTTTCTTTTTAATCTATTTTTTAATTATGTAATAATATTCTAAAATGCGTGGAATACATCTTCCGCATTTAGCTTACTTTTTTGTGACCGAGTGATCAATTGATTACATTTTAGGCAAGTTCAGGGGGCTAACTGAATGTTTTATGCAAGTTGAGAGAACTATTGGAACACTTTAAAAGTTTAGGGACTAATCAAACTTTTTGGACAACTTCAGATGGCAAAACGATGTATTAAGCCTTTAAATAACTTTATTAAATCATCACTTATGTCCTTGGAATTACATGTACATATATTGAAATATTTTGAACAAAATAATGTATATATAAAAGATGATGAGGAGAAGGGGCGAATCCAGTATGGGGGCACTGGGTGCAGTTGCCCCCACTGACATTTGTATTTTTTTTTAAAATTCAGATATTAATTTTGAAGTTTTAGAGCTTTGACCCCTTCATCAATGAAGGGTTAGGGGTTATTGGTTCTATAATTGAGGATGAAGAATGGTTTTAAATTTAATATTTTATTTTTTATTTTTTTAATTATGTTTTAAAGCAAAACGATGTCGTTTTATTTAATTAGAACTACGTCGTTTTATTTACAACAAAAATAAAAAATAAAAAATAAATATTTAAATGTAAAACTAAATAGGTCATAAAACAAACAATGGGTCTCTCTTACTTTCTTTAATCTTTTTAGTTATTCTTCCAAAATTCCGCTTTCTTCTTAAGCCTAAATTGAAATCCTTAATCCTAACTAAGATTAAATCAAAATCGGCAGTCAATCCCTCTGTAGTCGGATCATTGATCGTTGGTCCGGCACTTCATCTCCGATCTTTGCCTCTCTGTTTTAATTTTGATTTTATATTTCTGCTACTATTTTACTTGAACTTGAGCTTTGATATGTGGTTTTTATTAATTATTAGTTTTTGGATAAAAATTATTTTAATTATATTGTTTGCCCCGTTGGAGAGAAAGCCTAGATTCGCCTATGATGAAGAGACGTTAAATTATTAAAATGACACTAAGACAAGACAAGACCCATGAATATTGCAACTACTGATTTTATATTATAAGATAACATGAATATCATTAAAATAAAATGACAACACACATGAATATTGCGAGTAGTGATTTTATATTATATTAGAAGATAAGATTGAATCGAGAAGAAAGCCGATTATTATATATAGATACATAGAAACAGGAGAGAAATAGTTAAAGAAAAGCATTGAGAATTTTGTTGAATTGGGATGACTTCTCGATTTGAGGCACATGAGATGTTCCCTTTATTGTTTCCAACTTCACATCCTTCCCAATCAACCTGCTTCCATTAATTAACCACCATATATATCATCTTCAACTCTTACCTATATCCATATATCTAAATATCCAAAAAAAAAACTTACCCTTTGAGCTCCTTTGCCATTTCCACTGGAAATATTTTGTCGCGATCTCCCCACACTAGCAGTACCTCCTGCACCCACCTCAACAATTGATTAAATATTGACTTTACATGTAACAAATGTACTAGTATATTTAAATATTACCTGTTGCAGTGGAGAAATATTAACTGTTTGATCCTGTGCTACTGTTACTCCTTTCAGAAGTTCCAATTTCTTACTCCTATTTTGCCTGTATAATGTCTGCATAAACTCATAACCTCTCTGTCACTTTTCAACACCTTTCCACTCAGATTCTTTTTGCAATTATTCATGCTATTTTGTATGCTCTCCACTTGTACATTAACTACACCATAATTTACTTTCTCCACTTTTTATTTTAATCAATAAAACAACTGATATTTTAAATCCAATAATTAATGTATAGTATACTATTATACTCCAAATTAAGAAGCAAAAAACACCCAATTATAAAGTAAAAGGTATCAATTAATTGTATACTAGAACATCAATTATTGACATTTCAACATCATAAATGAGCCACCCAGCTATCTACCAAGACTTGTTTCCTTGCCCAATTAATTAGCTAATTAAGTCAATACCTAACCCAAATATGAATTCTAGCTCCAAAACTTTACACTTTAACATTTTCATTTACAAAATTTGTTCTACACCCATTCCATCTCTACAAAACTCTTATAAGTCTGCCTTTCTAAAAATAATATAAACAACTGTTATATATTAAAATATATGTCACATCTTTTTCCTTATATTCACTCATTGTTTAATTTATTATTATATTTATTAATAATGAGTGAAAAGAATGACTCTATAAAATTAAAAAATAAAATAATAAAGGAGAACACTCTTCAATAATATAAAAGAATTAAAAAGCTATTTCAATTAAATATTTATACAAACTTCTCAAAATTTAATATAAAAGCCTATAAAACAAGTCTTTTAAGATGCTACTCTCTAAACTATTCATTGAAATTCTCGTGGGGTAGAGTTGATTAATTGATAAAGCATAGAAAATAAAATATATTCAAGTGAAAGATAAAGCTAGTTAGGTGGATCATATATCATCATTAATTAACTTCTTATCCTCTAAATCTTTTCTTTTATTAATTTACAATGTTCCTAACTAACTCAATAGCTGAATTTGTTTTCCATCAAATAAAAATAGGAGTGGCTATTCGTATAATAATCATATTATATTTGTTTGTTTGGATTATTAAATTATTGCCCTAACAGAGTACGACTCCATCCAAATATGTTTTATAATTACATTAACTCGAATTTGATCCCAACTTTGTCTAAAATAATAAAAAATGTAAAGCATTGATAGAATTATAAATGTCTTTTTAATTTTTAAAATACTAATAATTTATATAATGGTCATTTCGTACATTTTATATATCGGGATTTTTTTTTATGTGTTAAAACTTTTGCATATGGATCCCACCTAATTATTTGCGTGTCCAAGGACCATTCTATTTTGGGTAAGTTGTACCATTTTGTTGGCATATATATTTAAATCAATTTAGTGTATTTTGTTAATTTTTATACTTAATAATTAATATTTGAATGTTAATAGAAAACTACTATAAAGACATAAATATTATGTGAATCTCAAACTTGAGTAGACAAAATTTATGGTTGAGATTTATAATTTCAATCATTCATTTCGTATTGAATGCTTGAGATTTTAATTTGATCCCTCGAATAAGTATTCACCAAATCCGAATCAGTCATGAAAAAAGTTAGAAGGACGAAAATATGTAGATAAAGGGAAAGGAAAGAACTTACGTTGATGAAATCATTCAAGAAAAGGTCAGGAACTAAATGTAGAAAAGGAAAAGTGACAGCCAATTTAATCAAAGCTCGCAACTGAGACGGTTTCTGTGGCAGCATAAGATCACCAATTGCCTCCACTTTAGCTTTCCCTATCAATTCTTCATTATCTCTCTTCCTCATGTTTACGCCGGAGCTCGCTATCACCACCTTCTCTACCCTCTCCGGCCACATCCTCGCAATATGATACGATACGAACCCCCCGTAACTAGTGCCGACAACTGAATACTTCTCTACCCCTAACTTTTCAAGCAACTTCGCAACCGATTCTGCCTGGAAGATCTCTGATCTCTTATCAGACTTTGTCGTTGACTCGCCGAAAAATATTAGGTTAGGCACGTACACGTTGAATTTACGAGCAAAGAACTGGACCTGCAATTTCGAATCCGGCGATCCATCGATCGATCGATCTCTCGATTATGGAATTAAATTAAGAAGAAAAACAGAAGTGAGATTATATACCTGTTTGCGCCATTGCCAGAGAGCGGCGGGGCCAAAGCCGTGAATGAGGACGAGAGACGGTTTACGGGGATGAGGATCTTGAGGGCCCCAGAAATGGAGCGTGGTTTCATCGTCGATTTGGATTGATTGTTGAGAGAGGCCGGAGGAAGTGTAGCAGTAACGGAGATAGTAACCGTAGAGGGAAATCGGACTGATAAGAGAAAGCGCCATTGAAGGTTGAAATGGATAGGAGAAAAGAGAATTTGGGGATTTGACAGAGAGAATAAGAAGAAGAAAATGAAAGAAAAGAAAGAAAACGGTTACTTCAGTTAGAGAGTGTTGTGTTGATTCTTTCTGTGATGTGTTAATATATAGTATGGGAAATAGATAATAAATTAATTTTGCAACTTGCATATAACCTTTTCATTCCTACACCATACAAGACAACTTGTACAAACATATGACTTAATATTTTAGATTAGAATAAGGTAACAATTTCTTGGAATCGTTTTTTTTTTTAATATATGTGTAAAATTTATTGTTAATGCATAAATTGTAGTAATATTTTTAAAAGTAACAAAAAAAAAAAAATAAAAAAAAAAATTTGAAAATTTAAATAAATTGATTTTACCATTACTTGATTGCTAATAAATTTACCAAAATAGTTTTATACATTGAGTGTTAAAAGGGCATCGCTTAAGTTGAGTTCGGGTTCCAAAGTACGTAGATAGCTTTAATTGGGTATCTGACGAGTCCCGAACCGAGAAATCAGACAAACTATAAAAAATATATTTTTGCCATCAAAAACCATTTTAAACTTATAAGGACATTTTTTTTATTGGAATTTATTTAGGCTTTTAAGACTTTTTTTTTTTCTTATTTGTTAAGGGAGTCTTTATCTATTGTTTCGCCTAAGAGCCATAAAATGTTAAAGTCGCCATATATGACAGACCTAATTATAGGTATTTTCACAGGTTTTTGTAACTTTGTTAATAACACATTGACATAATTAAGTTTAGAAAAATTGATATGATAATTAAATAACAAGTCAAATAATAATATATAAGTATGTTCAAATTTTCTCTTAATACATGTAAAAATTGAATTTGCTTACCCGAAAACAAAACGAGGAAAATGACATTAACCATAATATTTTTATTGGCTTAATATATGTTACACACCGAAACTTATTATTGTTTTCGTTGGTCACTAAATTTATAGTTGGACCATTCACAAATTTTACTTTGTCAATTTTAGAACTTCTACACCTTTAATTATTTGTTGATATGATTGAGATGTATTTAGATGGGAGTTTGACTCAATAATACAATGTTAATTTGAAGCATGTCGAATCTGTAAATAAGAATGTTAGAATTTCAAAATTAATAAGTTTAGATATTTAATAATAGGTTGAAGTATTATAACAGTGTTAAGCAACATAAATTAATATATTTACATGTGTCGAATCTGTCTCTCCTTCTTCTTATTTGTTCTTCTTCTTCTTCTCTTGTTCAAACACTCACATTTTCTTTTATTAATATATGACGGATTTGACAGTTCTTGAGCAATGAGTGCTTTCTTCGCTCAAGGTCTGTCTCGTCTCAATTTCTATCAAAAAAAAAAAAAAAACAGTGTTAAGCAACATAAATTAATATATTTACATGTGTAATTATATATCAAATTACCTTTTTCTATTACTTTCTTCAAAAAAAAAAAAAGTTTACGTATTTCTATTACTACTACTTGTTAATTGCGATTATTCCTATCAAATTTTACCAAACATCTCATTTTCTTTTCTATCAGCTATCAACTACCCCCTAGTTTCAAAAATAAGTAGCATTTTAATTTTTAAATCAACAACCTTAGTTAATAAGATAACTGTGATATTATACTTAATTAGCTACTAATTTAAATATTTTACTAATCTTAAAATTTGAAATATCCTCCAATTATTAGTTCAATTCATGTTTTACTTAAAAAAAGAAATTGAAAAAAAAAGTCAAACAACCATCAGCTATATACACCTCATACAGTTAATGCTTCATTATTTTATTTTATCAAATTTGAAATAAAAATATTTTTTTTTTCACTACATAGCCCTCATACATTTAATAACTACTATATTCAGTTCATATGATTTGCTATATTAATCAAATCATGCACATTAATTTTCTCTAAAAAAGAAAATAATTTATTTATATAAAATTTAGGGTTAAGGTGCAAAAATACCCCTAACGTTTTGGGTCAGGAGCAATTTTACCCCTAACGTCTAAAATAGTGCAATTTTACCCCTAACGTTTGTTACCAAGAGCAATTTTACCCCTAACGTTCATAAATTGGGTCAAGTTTAGAAATAATTCATCAAACTGTCTTCTCGGTCATGAATCTTATCATCTACACTTCACATGTGCGTCATTTTATCAGTAACAAATCATAAACATATGTTGGGATATGAAAAAAAATAACAAAAAAAATAAAGAAATATAGTCTTTTGTACGAATTAGACAAAAAAAATTCAAAAAATTCGCCGAATTTATAAATATTAATCTCCAATTCTATTATTAAATTATAAAAAACATGAAATCTTTTTTTAAGAATGAATTGATATGCAATTGGTACAAAATAATGAACAAAAATATCTGTGTTTTATAATAGTGTCTGAAATTGACCCAAATTACCAACGTTAGGGGTAAAATTGCTATTGGCTATAAACGTTAGGGGAAAAATTGCACCATTTTAGACGTTAGGGGTAAAATTGCTCCTAACCCAAAACGTTAGGGGTATTTTTACACCTTAACCCTAAAATTTATTTATTTATTTTTGGTAGAAATAGGAAAGGAAAACAAACAAACAAAGAAGACTAACCCGGGATCAGTCTAGGCAGGCTGACCCCAATCCTATCCTCTAGAAGAATAGACGAAAGAAAAATGGGAGGAACAGAAAGGGTAGAAACACCTAACTTCCCCTCATGTCCAGCTGCCGCCAAGCGATCCGCAACCCGATTCTGTTCCCTGTAGATATGGCTGAAATTTAAGAACTCAAAGGAAGGGCGAAGCCTTAAAATAGCTTTGATAAGATTTTGGCTGTTAAGACAAAAAGCCTGGTTATCAGATATCCTGTTGATCGCCTCCAAATTATCAGATTCCACGAATAACCTCTTAACCCTAAAATTTATAACAAATAGATTAAAATATCATTTATATTTTTTTATTAAATAATCCTTATTTTCGTAATAATCATTAAATCACATCACAAACACTTTTCATATATTAAAAATGAATAAAATAATAATTAAAGTTAAACTTATTAATCCGGTTAAACTAACAATGACAAATAAAACAACTTGAACCAAATATTTTTTTTCTTTCGCTAATAAATTATAGCGGAGAGAGTACTATATAGTATAATAGTAATAATAAGAAGTCAAAAGCTTGCAAGTTGATGAATGGAATTATGTATAAAATTGCATTAATTAATAAGAACATGTCATAAACGTATTTTTTTATGGTAAAGTTAATTTGAATGTAACTTAATTATATTTATAATAACATTTAACGGTTAAGAATGCTCCCAATTTGCTAGCCGAAATGATTGAAGTTGGACCAAGTCCACTAAAATCTGAGATGGTGGATTCAACACTGCTAGCTGCTAATCTATATCTATACTATATATATATATAAAATAGCGGAAGCAGATAGAAATGATGAGAAGTGGTGATACAGCGTGGATTTCACTGAATTCGTGACGTGTTAGTTTTAATCATAAACTAACAAAGATGTTCTTCTCTAACTAAACTAGAAGGAGTGAATCCAATTTCATGGACTAAATCCATAGGAATAATAAAATCCCCATTGTTGAATGTAGAACCTTAACAAAGCTTCTTGAAGAATAATTATATTTGATTGATAAAAGTTAAGCAACAATTACAAGAAAGAGATGTATTTATACAACCTCAAAACCCTAAATCAAATTACAATAAAGGGTAAATCACTAATTAATTAAAATGATAAAGATAAAGGGTAAAATGGGTTAAATAATAAGGGGTGGCATGGATGGTAAATAGAGAGTGGTAGGGTTGTACTAAGGGAGTGGCAAAGGTGTAAATAAGGGGTGGCAGGATTATAATTAAGGAGGAGCTGGAGTAAGGAACAAGTTCCTGAAAAGTGAAAGTACGCGGGACGTGCCCAAATCTACGCGGGACGTAGTTTGGCTAACGAGCTCTTCTCTGGATCAGTACTCATTCTATACGGGACGTGCCCAATTCTACGCGGGACATACTTTGGCTGTTGAACTCTTCTCCGGATCAGACACTCAAGTACGCAGGGAGTGTTTTCTTCCACGCGGAGCGTGCCCAATCCAAGCCCTGCGTATGTGACCTTCTGGACTTTCTCCGGATCAATCTCAAATACACGCGGAGCGTGTCTGAGCTGCTGTGTTGTATTGCTTTGGCCTCTTTACTCGCTTGTTGCTCGCGCTTGGTTCTTCCTCCGACTTCCCTCGTCCGGACCCGATCCTAGGGAAAGATGCCCCGCATCATACACTCTCTCTTAAAAAGAACTTGACCCCAAGTTGCTTGCCACATATTGATGAGACGTATTCGTTGTGAATGAACCCAAACCCTCAAATCCAACCAAAGTGTTGTTCGAGATGAATTCAAGAAGTCCACTCCACATATTGTCGGACTCACCTTCTCCTCACGAGCTTTTCCCCATATCTCCACAAGTGCCTCACCCCGGACTTCATCTTCCTTGGTACTCATCTCCCCATCTCCACCAATATCTGATGCTCTTCCAACATCGAATGGTATGTCTTGGCGAAGCTTGTCAAACCACTTCCCATTAAGTGCTTGGATGGTCTTCCAACGCCCCTCATCTCGTCGAACGGACCACCATTGGATCCTCTTGATCTCCCCATCACGAACTTGAGGAATCAACACAATCTTCTTCCGCTCTTGGCCTACCTTGAATTGAATGCCCCGACGACACGTATCAACCCAATTAGAATCAATCTCACAAATATTCTTCAAAACCCCAACATGATCTTGAGTCGAATATGCCCGGACCTCTATGTACCTCACGCCATCAACCCGGATGCTAGACTCAACCTCCACTCGCTCATAGCCAACCTCAAGTGACATGTCCTCACGCCATATATCAACCCAAATTGGAGCGATCCATTGAGTACTCTTCACAACCCAAACATGATTTTGACTTGAATATGCACGGACTTTGCTATCACTCATTCCACTAACCCGGCTACGATGCTCAATCTCTCCTTGCCCATGGCCCACATCAAACGGAATATCCCGGCGATACTTGTCAACCCACATCATAGTGAACCCAAGCACACATATAGTAGGTCTTCCCTCACCTTGGGTTAACAATCCCGGAACTTCAAGACTTGCCACTTTACTAACTTGGCTATTATTCTCGAAGCCTTGAATTCCGTCAATCTTCTCAACATCTCTCGGGCGGCTATTCCCATTCATTAAAGACTTCATAAACTCCACTCTCTTCATCACAAGCTTGCTTCTCATTGACTCCACATAAGGTTGATGCTTCCTCAATAAGCACAACATATACTCACACACATACAAGTTAATAAGGCACACACTAGTGAATTCTGAATCTACCAAGTCTTGACTTCCTTCCATCTTCTCTATATTCCACGGGAAGCCATTCCCCTTCAACAAACAATCACCAAAGCCCACAACAAGATCAACCCTCATGGTCCCATAATAGGAAATGTTCTCCCCCAACAATAAGTTCACATCCCTCACAACAAGCTTGCCTCTCATAGGCTTATCATAGGGAAGTCTCTCACTCAAAATAGAGTCTACATTCCTCGCAACAAGATCATCTCTCATGGGCTCATCATAGGAAAGGTTCTCCCTCAACACAAAGCTCACACTCCTCACAACAAGATCACTTCTCATGGGCTCATCATAGGAAAGATCCTCCCTCAACATGAAAATCCCCTTCCTCATGACAAGATCATCCCTCATGGGCTCCTCATAGGAAAGGTTCTCCCTCAATATACACAACCAAGCTTCCAACACATATATTTCAACAAAGCACAAAAGAATAAGTTCAGATTTTACCCAATGAGTGACTCGATTCTTTTGCATGTGGCATGTGCTAGGCATCTCGGTTCTATCAATAGGCTTTATAGAGTAACCTTCCTCTTCCTCTCTAGAGCTCAACTCACCATATATGGAGCTAGGTGCACTACCTCCCGAATCCCATGCTATGTCTCGTGGTAGCCTTCTCAAAGGTGGAAGCCCTTTAAGAAGCCCTTTAGGTGGCTCGTTGGAAGACATGTGCTTGTCACCCTCGGACATCGGCTCAACTTCCTCACGTTCAACTTTGCTCTTTCCCTTCTCAATCGCATTCTCTTCCTTAGTTTTAGCTTCATTAAGAGAAAGGTTAGGTAAACCATCCACCAAACCCAAGTCATTGCGAACCGACATTTCTTCCGTGCTACCAAGGCATCCATTCTCACTCAACTTCCAAGTTGGATAAGCTCTCAAGGTGGTCTTCCTCCTCTCAACCTCATTCTCCTCTTTGGATTTGACATCATTAGGAGAGTGGCTAGCTAATTCCTCCATGGAACCCAAGTCAAGATGATTCAATGTCTTACCCGTTCCACCAATGCACCCATTCACATTCAACTCCCGAGTTGGCCAATCTTCCAAAGTGGTCTCCATTTTCTTTCTAGGAGAACTCTTCAAAGGTGTAAGGACATATCGGATTCCGCCTTTGCGTATGGTGTAGGTGTTGCTCCTTCCCGCATGTGAGGCATCACAATCAAATTGCCATGGCCTACCAAGTAGCACATCACAAGCACCCATCTCCACAACATCACACATAGCTTCATCCCCATAAGCTCCAATAGTGAAAGGAACTTTACACCAATGAGTAACTTGAAGCTTTTCCACCTCGTTGACTGTTAAGCCCAAAATATACCTAAAATATCATCAATAATTACATCAATATTGCTATGAATTTATGCTGTTTATATCTGTTTAGAATACTTTTACTCTCGAATATGTTTCTTTCATTCAAGGTACATAAATATTTGGTAACATCCAAATAGGAGTGAAAAAGGATCAAAAATAGAAGAAAAACCCTACAAAAGGAGTCGAAGACGACGAAAATTAATAACGCCAAATCGAGGACGAGAACGAAAGCCAAAGACGCGGAAAAGTACCGTGCCGCGACCACGGCCCCCCAATTCTCGGTCGCGACACGCTCCCTTCAGCTCCTCCTTCCCTTCGTTCGAAGACCAAAATGATGCTCCCCCATTCTCGACCGAGAATTAAATATTCTCGGTAAGAGCAGAAATCTGTAGAAGCCAAATTGCACACTTTCGTTTTCGACGAAACGCGTTCGTTCGGGTGGATAAAGACGTCATTTCACAATGGATACGATCCTTCACAATGGACGCGACGCTTCAATCAAGACTCTTCAACATCTATAAATAAAGAGTTGATGAAGAGTTGAAGAGAAGTAGAAGAAAGAGATTAGTATAGAATTTATGCAGAAATTCCGAGTCAAGTGATTCAGAATTTAGATTTCATTTTCTGTTCAAAACAATATGATGTACACACATTGTTTATTCAATAATAACAAATTCAGTAGCGTTTAGACATTGTTCCAATTTAGTTTACATTTTGGTAGTAGACAGACCCCGTCTCTATTACGAAGATTCATCGAGAAGATTGAGTAGAGGATCCGCCCCTGAGCCTGACAAACTCTAACGAAACCTAAGGAAAGGATTGACAACCCGTTCACTTGCAAGTCGTCGAATGTTTCCATGCTCCGTGTTCTCTGTAAACTTGTATCAATTTATATTTCATCTAATAAAGTCCGTTCTATTCGATAGATTTTTATGCAGCACTTTGGTAAAGGATCCGAAGTGGATTGATGCTGGTGTTTTCATTAAAACGTAGTTTAATTCAAAATCTTTACAAGGAAACTTTGTTGAACACTTAGACAAATTATTATCTCGGTAGAGTTTTAATTTGGTTAAAGAAGCAATCTAAACCAGTTAGGAGGATTGTTGCGTTCAAAGCCTAAAAATTAGAGGTTCCGTCATTTATTTCATCTTTATAATTCATACAAAGTTTAAAGTTGTTTTCTTTGCTTAATGCAAACAAATACATTTGTTTACTTTTCTAAAAAGTACTAAGCGTTCCTGTCTTGCAAATTCATTCTTAAATCAGAATATTTTCTAACATTTTTATACTCTAATCTAATTCTCATTCTAGCAATTTCAAAACCAAAACCGATTTAACGGTTTTCCTTACTATTAATCTTAAAAGTAAATTTAACCGATTCAAAATAAGTTTTTGTTAAAAAACGTTCCCAGTGGGATCGATATCTTTTATTACTACAAGCGTATACCGTGCACTTGCGGAAATCGCTCAACAAGTTTTTGGCGCCGTTGCCGGGGAACGCCAAAATTTTTGACAAAAATTTAGATTTTTCATATTTTATTTCGAATCTAGGTTTATTCATACTTATTCAAACTTTTATATTTTATTTATTTTTAGTTACTAACATATTTATTTTTCAAATTCTGTTTTGTAGGTAGTTTCGGTTCGTGCGAAATTTCAGGTTCATGCGCAGTTCTCGAAGTTTAGGCACGTCACCAGATCCTATTGACCCAGAAATTGAAAGAACTCTTAAAAAGAACAAGAAAGAAAAGAAAAAGAAAAACAAAACTCCAATAAAAACTAGAATTACCGAGCCAGAAGTTATGGCCACACTTATGGATTACGCTAGGCCAGGAGTGGTCGGTGTAACAAACAGTATAGTTAGACCCCAAATTAATGCAAATCAATTTGAGATTAAGCCATCTTTGCTTGATATGTTACAAAATAACGTAACATTTTACGGGTTACCTAACGAAAATCCTAACACCCATTTGACAAATTTCTTAGAAATTTGTGACACTTTTAAAATACCAAATGTGACTGCAGAAGCAATCAATCTTCGCCTTTTTCCTTTTACTTTGAAGGATCGAGCCAAAGAATGGTTGACTTCTATGCCAGCCGCAACATTTGAGACTTGGGAGCAATTAGCCCAAGCATTTTTATCAAAAAATTTTCCTTTAGCAAAAACCGCAAGAGTCATTAAAGAGTTAACATCTTTTTCTCAAAATGATAGTGAAACTCTTTATGAGGCTTGGGAACGTTTTAAAGAACTTCAACGTTTATGCCCGCACCACCAATTGCCCGCTGAACTTTTAATGCAAACATTTTATAATGGACTAAATCCTACAACTAGAGGTTCATTGGACGCTATGTCTGGCGGGTTATTCATGAAGAAAACATCTGCCCAAGCAAGAGAACTTTTGGAGGAAATGGCGATTAACAGCAGTATGTGGCCCGCGGAACGTGGACACGTACCAATAGCGAAACCATCATCCTCAACTACGTCATCAGTTAAAGGTATAGTGAATCTTGATCCAGTGGCGATGTTGCAAGCCTAGTTTTCTGCCTTATCGCACAAAATTGATAGGTTTATGGCACCGTGTGATCCTAATGGTAAGCCAATCCAAACGGATGTGGATTATGAAGGTATGAGCGAAATTGAACAGGTAAACTTTGTCCAAGGGCAAAACCAACCTAATAACCCTTACTCCAATACATATAATCCTGGATGGAGAAATCATCATAACTTTAACTGGAGAGATAATAATAATAATGCTAATGCTAATCAAAATCGTACCACTAATTATCAAAATCAATCAAGAGATACGATTAGCACTTTATCTTCTAAAATCGACAAATTTATTGATGCTATGAGCGAAAAAATAAGTAATCACGACGATGGTTTTAAACGGATCGAGAATAAATTCGATCAGCTTATTAAAAACCAATCATCTAGCATCCATAATTTGGAGGTTCAAATTGGACAACTCGCTAAATCAATTCCATCCCGCAAAGAGGGAAGTCTTCCAAGCCATACGGAAGAAAATCCGAAAGAGCATGTTAAGGCTATCACACTTCGTTCAGGAAAAAATTACTTAGGTCCGAAAATGCCCGGAAATTCGACTTTACCTGGAACTGATTTACCAAAGTCCAAAGAAGATATATTAAATCAAAAAGATGCACCAATTGACTCTAGTACAAAAACTTTTGTACCCAAACCACTTTTTCCACACAAAGTCCGTAATAAGGACTATGACAAACAACTTTTGATATTTTTAGACAAACTTAAAAATTTGCATATTAATTTGACGTTTATGGATGCGATTACGCAAATTCCCAATTATGGTAAATTCCTAAAAGATTTAATTTCAAAGAAAATCAGTTGGGAAGGAATTTCATCCATTTCACTAACTGAAGATTGCAGTTCAATTGTGTCCAGTAATTTGCCCACAAAACTCAAAGATCCCGGATGTTTTACCATTCCGTGTAAATTGGGAGATATTGAATTTCCCAGTTGTCTCTGTGATTTAGGAGCAAGCATTAACTTGATGCCATCATCTATTTTTAATAAGTTAGGCTTATAAGAAGATATCAAACGTACCAATATGGTTTTGCAATTAGCGGATCAAACCACTAAAAGACCATACGGTATAATTGAGGATGTTTTAGTTAAAGTTGATAAATTTATTTTTCCTACCGATTTCATTATTTTAGATTTTGCTTATGACGTTAATTGTCCGCTAATCTTTGGTAGACCGTTCATGAACACGGGACGTGCTCTAGTTGATGTGTCAGAAGGGAAAGTAGTTTTACGAATAGGAGACGATAAGATCGAGTTTGATATGAACCAAGCGATGAAATACCCTATGGAAGATTTCGCTTGTTTGAAACTTGATTTGATTGAAGAATGTGTCAATGACATTGTTCAAAAAGAAGAAATAATAGAACCTATAATGAGTGATGAACTAGAAGATAAGGACCCAGAACCTTTGATTCGAGAAGATGGACCAGTTCCGCCTTCGATTATAGTTCCACCTAAATTAGAACTTAAAGAATTACCAAG
Organism: Euphorbia lathyris; assembly: GCF_963576675.1. Lineage (NCBI taxonomy): Eukaryota > Viridiplantae > Streptophyta > Magnoliopsida > Malpighiales > Euphorbiaceae > Euphorbia > Euphorbia lathyris. Next base: position 34,484,497 of record NC_088917.1, on the reverse strand, counting down.
TCATTTGAGGTACGCTTTCTTAGGCGAAGGCGATTCTCTACCTATAATTATCTCTAACAAGTTAACACAGGTTCAAGAAGAGAAATTGAAAAAAGTTGTTAGAAATAGGATAGGAAGTATGGGTTGGCAAATTTCAGACTTAAAAGGTATTAATTCGAGTGTTGTAATGCATAGAATTCACTTAGAAGAAGATAAGCCACCTAAAGCGGATAGGCAAAGACGCCTAAATCCGAATATGAAGGAAGTAGTCAAAAATGAGATTACTAAACTTCTGGACAATGGAATCATCTACCCTGTTTCGGATAGTGAATCGGTTAGTCCAATCCATTGTGTACCTAAAAAGGGAGGCATAACAGTTGTAAGTAATGAAGAAGGCGAATTAATACCTACACGAACCACCACTGGTTGGAGGGTTTGTATAGACTATAGGAACCTAAATAAAGCAATTAGGAAAGATCATTTTCCTCTACCCTTCATTGATCAAATGATCGAAAGGATAGCTGGTCATGCTTTCTACTGTTTTCTAGACGATTATTCCAGATTCTTTCAAATATATATTTACCCGGATGACCAAGATAAAACGACCTTCACATGTCCTTACGGAACGTTTTCATATAGGAGAATGCCCTTTGGTCTATGTAACGCACCTGCAACATTTCAACGTTGTATGACTGCGATTTTTAATGATTTTATTGAAGATATCATGGAAGTTTTTATGGATGATTTTTCACTTTATGGAGATTCTTTTGATTCGTGCCTAAAAAACTTGGATAAAGTTTTGTCTAGGTGTGAAAAAACAAATTTGGTATTAAATTGGGAAAAATGTCATTTCATGGTTAACGAAGGAATTGTTTTAGGTCACAAAATATCTGAAAAAGGATTAGAAGTGGATAGAGCAAAAACTTTAGTAATAGAAAAATTACCCCCTCCAACTACTGTTAAGGGAGTAAGATCATTTTTAGGACATGCCGGTTTTTACAGAAGATTTATCAAGAATTTTTCTGTAATTTCCAAACCACTCACTAATCTACTCATGAAAGATTCAACCTTTGATTTTAATGAAGATTGCGTTAAAGCTTTCGAAACATTGAAAACAGCTTTAGTCAGTGCACCTATTATTGCTAAACCCGATTGGGATTTACCCTTTGAAATTATGTGTGATGCAAGTGATTTAGCTGTCGGATGTGTTTTAGGTCAAAGGAAGGATAAGAAACTTCATGTCATTTATTATGCAAGTCACACACTGTCCGGTGCACAATTAAACTACACCACAACTGAGAAAGAAATGTTAGCTGTAGTTTTTGCATGTGATAAGTTTAGGTCGTACTTGTTAGGTTCGAAAGTTATTATTTATACTGATCATGCAGCTTTAAGATATTTATTTGCTAAGAAAGATGCAAAACCACGTCTCATTAGATGGGTTTTATTGTTACAAGAATTTGATATAGAAATTAAAGACAAAAAGGGAGTAGAAAACCTTGTCGCCGATCATCTATCGAGACTTGAAGATGAAAATGGTCCTATAGGTGAAACTATCGATATACGAGATGATTTCCCTGATGAACATCTCTACCAAATAAAAGATGTCATGTCACCATGGTATGCAGATATTGCAAATTATCTTGCAGCCAACATTGTTCCGGAAGGATTAACTTTCCAACAAAAGAAGAAATTTTTCTTTGACATTAAACAGTATTTTTGGGAAGATCCTTTTTTGTTTAAGACTTGTAGTGACGGGATAATTAGGAGATGCGTTGGTGAAAATGAATATGAATCCATAATATGAGAATGCCATTCTAGCTCTTATGGAGGACATAATGGAGTTAGCAAGACAGTAGCTAGAATATTTGAATGTGGTTTCTTTTGGCCTACGATGTTTAAAGACGTTCGTTCATTTATTACTCGTTGTGATAAGTGCCAAAGAACAGGAAATTTAGGAAGGAAAGACGAGATGCCCCTCACAACCATATTAGAAGTTAAAGTCTTTGATATGTGGGGAATAGATTTCATGGGACCTTTTCCCCCTTCTTTTGGTAAAACTTACATATTAGTTGCCATTGATTATGTTTCAAAGTGGGTTGAAGCAATTGCAACCCCGACAAATGACTCTAAAGTAGTTGTCAGTTTTCTTGATGATATATTTTATAGATTTGGTTGTCCTAGAGTCATCGTTAGTGATGGCGGTACCCATTTTATAAACCGAAGTTTTGAAACGCTTATGAAAAAATACGGAGTACGCCACCGCGTGTCTACGCCATACCATCCTCAGTCAAATGGTCAGGCGGAGATATCAAATAGAGAAATCAAATGGATTCTAGAGAAAACAGTTTCATCTTCAAGAAAAGATTGGTCTTGTAAACTCAATAATGCGTTATGGGCATACCGTACTGCATTTAAAACACCAATAGGAATGACTCCATACCGCTTAGTGTATGGGAAGACATGTCATCTGCCAGTCGAATTAGAACATAAAGCCTATTGGGCTATTAGGGAACTTAACTTTTATTTACGACAAGCATGTAAAAAACGTTTGCTCGATTTAAATGAGTTAGATGAGTTACGCCATCTATCTTACGAAAATGCAAAGATTTATAAAGAAAAAGTTAAAAAATGGCACGATACCAAAATTAAAGTCAAACACTTTAATGTTGGGGATAAAGTGCTGTTATTTAATTCACGACTTCGTTTATTTCCAGGAAAACTTAAGTCTAGATGGATAGGACCGTATTTAGTCGTCAAAACATTCGATTATGGTTCTTTAGAACTGGAAGGTCCTAACGGGGTTCATTTCAAAGTTAATGGTAATCGATGTAAAATCTATTACGAAAATATTTCACAAATAGGAATTGAGTTCGTAACAAGATTATCTGACGTATAAATCATTTAGTTTATTTTGTTTTTGTTCATTTTTATTTTATTTTATTTTATTTTATTTTATTTTATTTTCAAAATGCCATTTTTATGATTAGATAACTTAATGTTATGATTTACATGCATAAATTGTGTTTACTTCATGATTTTAGATTTTATTTTAGGAAATTAGACCGAAATTAAAGTTTCAGGCAATTCTCTACCGAGAATTTGGAATTCTCAGCCGAGAATCCTCTTTTTCAGAGCTATCCAAATAGGTTAGGTTTTTTCTGAACTTACCGAGAATAATTAATTCTCTACCGAGAATCAGAAAATGGGTTACGACGCCTGATTTTCGCAAGGAAATCAGCGTGTCGCGACCGAGAATTTAGAATTCTCGGTCGCGACACGCGTTATTCCTGCACTATCAGGCCTGATTCATCTTCAACCTGCAGACAAACCCTTTTATAAACGAAAACTTAAGTTTCTTCAATTCCGAAGGGTGTAATTTTATGCCTTTTCGCATCAAAACAACACCTCATTTCGTCCTAAGATCTTATAAATTCATCCATAAGAATCTTGGTTCTGTTACAGATCTTTTTCATCTTTGTCAGATCAAATTTCTGATTTTCTTCAAACACCATTTTTCACTAAGTAACAGAAACCTTGTTTCTTTAGTTCTACACCATGCCTACTAAACACAAAACCTCAAAGCACAATGCTGCTTCAAGCCACAAACGCCCAGACTTATCCAAACGGTATGAGGCGCCTTTTCCTATCTTCAATCACGACGAAGGTAGGCGTTACTGGAGGCTCCGTTACAAATTCTTCACTGGAATGTTGTATATGGATGACTTCTTGAATACTCAACTTGGCATTAGCGATGACATGAGTCGCTATTTGGAACGTTTAGGGTGGACAAAATTCGCCAAAATGCGATTTCCAATCATTGGCGATTGGATTCTGGAATTCTTTTGTACCGTTCGTTTTGTCAATAAATGACGGGTACGTCTCAGTTTTCGTCGAGATGGCGAAATATTCACTTTCGGCTATCCCGAGTTGCATGCTTGGTTTGGTTTTCCCTTGAAGGATACCATCAAATGTCATCCTGGAAAATACATGACGTCCACAGATATTTGGAGAATGCTTACCGGTTTTTGGCGTTTCAATCCTAGACTCGCCTATAATCATTCCTTTCACTCCAGTTCCATGCTGTATTTGCACAAATTCTTGTGTCACAGTTTATTCGGTCGCACATTTAGTAGTGTGGTTCGTGACACAGATCTTTATGTTCTTGGAGATATATTCCAGGGAAATGCAGTGGATTCTTCAAAGATTCTGATGGAGGGTCTTGTCGCCGCTTCTCGATCCAAGGATAAAAAGATTGGGTTCGGCAATATAATCTGTGGAATAATTCTCGGTACCAAGGGTACCATTGATGTTCCTTGGAGTGATGATGAATTCTTTCCGACGATATACTATGAGTTTTTAGAGTTCGAAGGACTCGTCAAACGTGTCTTTCGTGCAGGCCCGTATTTTCTTTCTGCACCGGAACGTCAAGCTTTCGTGCAGTTCAAAATCGACCATTATAGGGCCACCAAAATCCCGCTTGATATGGATGAATATGTAGAGTAGTTTAGGTTTTTCATTTTAATTTGTATATATTTTTCTTATTTTTGTTGTTGTAATTTAATTGTTTTTTTTGTACATATATGTTCAATCAATAAATTAACTTTTCTATTTCATCTTTGTTCATTTATTTTCTAATAGTTGCAAATATTGGTTAAATGAAAATAATTAAATGTTTAGATTAGTTTAATAAGTTTCTTATTTAAAACGCATAATCCAATTTTACAAACTTAATTCATTAAGTTTAATACATTAGGTTTTTATCAATTCATTCAATTGATTACATTCATGCATTTAAAATATATTCATATGAACTTAATATGCACTTAATATGATTCTGTTAACTTGTATGCATAAATGAGCATTTAAGTTTCATTAATTCTTCATATACCATTTATTTCCCTTTTAATTCAATTTAATAAAGTTAAACCTTTGGTTTTCCTTGCAATTAATGACATTTATTTTTAGTTTTTGAGTACAGGGACAGTTTTTATTAAGTTCAGGACCCAATTCATCAACAAAATTGCACAAACCAAGTCAATAGGCACCATAATAGCCATTTTTGACCAATTCTCTACCGAGAATTAATAATTCTCGGTATGAGCAGCAAAAACGAACGGAATTCAGAGCGAAAATTTCTCTGAAATTCGCGTGCCGCGACCGCGGCTCTGCCATTCGCGGTCGCGACACGCGATTTATAGGCCCTTTTGATTCCGATTTTTGACACAATTTTTGCCGATTCCTATTCCTATTCTACCTCTACATCTACCTAATACCCCCCTATATAAACCTACCTCTTACACAAACCTCACATCACCTCTCTTTTTACCCAATCCCTTACTCCAACCTCTTCCCCATAAAACAACTTTCACTCTTCCCAATTTATTCATTACCATTTCTATACTCTTTTCAATTCAAACACCTACCATTACAACTCCCAAACTCATCTTCAAGCTTTGCTCTTTCTCTCAATTCATTTTTTCTTTTTCTTCTTCTCAAACCCTAAACACCATTAACATGCCTCGAACCAAGCGTGTTGGTCACAAGCCCACTGTAACGGAAGCTAATCGCCTTCGGGTTCGATGCGGGGCTTATTTCGATATCGAAACGGAGGAGGAAGCCGCTCGTTTCAAACATTTTTCACAAGCCGATCGCCAATTTGTGGACATGCACTTCCTAGACTTCCATTCGGTAAGAGCATTGAATTTCTCCACTAGAATTGATGCTTTTATTGAGGCTTTGGGTTGGCAAGAATTCGTTAATATGCGTTTTCCCCGTATTAATGAATATGTAGTGGAATTTTTTGTCACTTTGACCATGAACAAGAAGAAAACTTCAATATCTTTTAGGAATGAGGGTACCACTTACACCATTGATTATGAAGCAATGGGAAACATGTTTGGTTTCCCTACTTCTAATTTTTATGATAAGCCTAAGGATTTTGATAATGATGATATTTGGCAAACTCTTTCGGACCAAGACTATTTTAATTCGAAAAACACCTCAAGCAAGTTGATTAAGGACAATTGTGTGTTCTTCTTTCATAAATTTTTGAGTTTCTCCTTGTTTGGTCGTGTTGAGAGTTCGAAGATTCAGGTTCGGGATTTGTTTGTTTTGGATAGTTTGTTTAAAGGCTTGAGGATTGATAGCATTGGTATTCTGTTTGATAATATGTCCCTGCCTCGAGGGCTACTACCATTCAAATCCCTCTCTGTAATTTTATCACCGCTATTGTGTTGGGAGCACGGGGTGAATTGGCAGATTATGACATGTCCACCTACCGTGGGTATGTTCCACTCTTGGACATCTCGGCTCTTGAGCGGGCTCATTTATTGCTTCCGCAAGGTCCCCCCGTCTTTATTTCGTATGCTTCCCGTATTGTCCATCTTCGTGGCACTATGGGTGGTGGCGCTTCAAGTTCTCAATTTGTAAGTACCGAAGGCGGTGGCGAGGCGGAAGGCGAGGAGGATGAACCACACGCTCAACCACAACCCTAAGCACCTCAAGAGGATGACCCGGTGGATTTGCGGAGGATTTTGAACCAAATCAATTCCAACAATCGTCAAATGAACTTACGAATTGATGATTTGGTAGAAAATAACATGGTGATGAATGACAACCTCAACCTTTTGAGGCGTGAGCATAGGTCTACTCGGTCTCGGATGCTTTCATTTTTCCGACGCCGAAATGTGGAGACTTCACCTACACCTCCGGATTCCCCGCCTCATGCATAGGTTGTTTTCTTTATTTTTATTTTTATCTTGTTAAAGTTTGGTACAATATTTCTTTTTAATACGTTTGGTACAATTTTTAATTTTATGTTGAATGATTTTAATTTGCTAATATTGTATCTTTATTTCGTATGCTTTATTTCGTGCTTATTTTTCATGATATCTCGATTTTTGCACCAATGAGGACATGGTCCAATTTAAGTGTGGGAGGAGATATACATATATCATTTTTTAGCACAAATAACAAATGCAAACGAATAATTTTTATGCAAATGCAACATATATTGCAACACATTTTATTTTTCACACTATTTTTCATAAACTTGACATTTTTCATATATTTATAAATTAATCATAAGATCGTATGATTATTTGTTTAGGTTATCATTATCGTTAGAAAAAAAAATATTTCTATACGGGTAATATTTTTCAAATTTTTCACAAATCTCCGATACGATTTTAAAGTAAAATTGTCTCGAGTGAATGTATTTTAGTTAAATAAATTCTTTATTTTCAATCTCTATTTTATATCATGTAATTCGTGATACAATAAATCTTATTTTAAATTTTCAATTAGGTTTATAGGCATTAAATTGAACTAACAATTTTAGCTCGGTTTGATTTCGTCTTACATTAACACCAATTGAAGTTTTTAAGGAAACTTTAGCCATAATACATGTTGAATTTTAAGTCAATATAGGATGAATGTGCTATCTTTCTTTTTCCCAAGTTACAATTTCAATTTTATATTTCATATTAATTAATCAATTAGTTGAATTCTTAACTTTTGGCCACGATTGAGACCAACCTTATCACAATCGAGGTATGAAAGGAAAGAAAATTAAGTACCGTTTACTTTTGGCCACGGTTGCGACCACCCTTATAACAATCGAGGTATGGAAGGAACGTTAAAAACAAAAAAATAATAATAATAAGCGTGTTTAAGTTTAAAGTAATGATTGCGTCCACCCATGGCATAGTCGGTACCTCTTAAGCAAACACTAAGCAACAACATACGTATAAAAGTTACGATCAAGACCACCCTTATCTCGGGCGTAACTAAGCAAATAAATTAATCCTAATTACGTATTTAAATATACAATATATCTCATATATTAGTTTAGGTTTGGGAAAGGAAATTTTGTGCTTTGAAATGCCTTGAGACGAAAGACTCAATAACATGCGTGCTTATATCGTCCCGAATACTTCAGTTTTAAAAAAAAAAGATACAAGACGAATGATATATCGTATATTATATAAAGTTAGTTTGATGTTTTGCGTATAAATTTGTCATGCGAAGTAAGTCTTTTCGGCTTAACTAATTCAAAAGGTAATACAAAGATATATGTTTTATTTTCATAAACGAGATTAGTTAAAGAATAAATTCAGTGAAATTTTGCTCGGGACTGGCAAAAGATTAAGTGTGGAGATTTGTTAAGCCCAAAATATACCTAAAATATCATCAATAATTACATCAATATTGCTATGAATTTATGCTGTTTATATCTGTTTAGAATACTTTTACTCTCGAATATGTTTCTTTCATTCAAGGTACATAAATATTTGGTAACATCCAAATAGGAGTGAAAAAGGATCAAAAATAGAAGAAAAACCCTACAAAAGGAGTCGAAGACGACGAAAATTAATAACGCCAAATCGAGGACGAGAACGAAAGCCAAAGACGCGGAAAAGTACCGTGCCGCGACCACGGCCCCCCAATTCTCGGTCGCGACACGCTCCCTTCAGCTCCTCCTTCCCTTCGTTCGAAGACCAAAATGATGCTCCCCCATTCTCGACCGAGAATTAAATATTCTCGGTAAGAGCAGAAATCTGTAGAAGCCAAATTGCACACTTTCGTTTTCGACGAAACGCGTTCGTTCGGGTGGATAAAGACGTCCTTTCACAATGGATACGATCCTTCACAACGGACGCGACGCTTCAATCAAGACTCTTCAACATCTATAAATAAAGAGTTGATGAAGAGTTGAAGAAAAGTAGAAGAAAGAGATTAGTATAGAATTTATGCAGAAATTCCGAGTCAAGTGATTCAGAATTTAGATTTCATTTTCTGTTCAAAACAATATGATGTACACACATTGTTTATTCAATAATAACAAATTCAGTAGCGTTTAGACATTGTTCCAATTTAGTTTACATTTTGGTAGTAGACAGACCCCGTCTCTATTACGAAGATTCAACGAGAAGATTGAGTAGAGGATCTGCCCCTGAGCCTGACAAACTCTAACGAAACCCAAGGAAAGGATTGACAACCCATTCACTTGCAAGTCGTCGAATGTTTCCATGCTCCGTGTTCTCTGTAAACTTGTATCAATTTATATTTCATCTAATAAAGTCCGTTCTATTCGATAGATTTTTATGCAGCACTTTGGTAAAGGATCCGAAGTGGATTGATGCTGGTGTTTTCATTAAAATGTAGTTTAATTCAAAATCTTTACAAGGAAACTTTGTTGAACACTTAGACAAATTATTATCTCGGTAGAGTTTTAATTTGGTTAAGGAAGCAATCTAAACCAGTTAGGAGGATTGTTGCGTTCAAAGCCTAAAAATTAGAGGTTCCGTCATTTATTTCATCTTTATAATTCATACAAAGTTTAAAGTTGTTTTCTTTGCTTAATGCAAACAAATACATTTGTTTACTTTTCTAAAAAGTACTAAGCGTTCCTGTCTTGCAAATTCATTCTTAAATCAGAATATTTTCTAACATTTTCATACTCTAATCTAATTCTCATTCTAGCAATTTTAAAACCAAAACCGATTCAACTATTTTCCTTACTATTAATCTTATAAGTAAATTTAACCGATTCAAAATAAGTTTGTGTTAAAAAACGTTCCCTGTGGGATCGATATCTTTTATTACTACAAGCGTATACCGTGCACTTGCGGAAATCGCTCAACATTGACCCAACCAAGGCGTTAAGGTCTAGGATGTGGCTCGGGAACCAACCCAAACTTGCTCATGGCGGACCGACTAATGATATTCACTTGGCTTCCTCCATCGATCACCACCTCACACTTCTTCCCAAGAACTAAGCATCGAGTTCTTAATAATCGATGACGTTGGCTATGCTCCTCTTCACTAGGCATTGGCACCCTAATAACCAAATACATATTGTGCTCATTGCCATCATCATCAACTTCATAGGTGTCTTCATACTCAACACTTCTCGCCTCATCCTCATCTTGGAATCGATTTCCTTCACCATCATAAGCATCTTCATTTCGGTTCCACCCAACATTTCCCGATTCATAGTCATCTCGGAACCGATCTTCATCATCATAAGCTTCTCCTCTTCGGTTCCACTTTACATTTCCCAACTCATCATCATGATGGAACCTACCTCCATCATACCCATAGATATCTTCATGGTAGTTCCGTTCAACATCCTCCAACTCATCATCACAATAGAAACTACCTTCATTATCTTCATAAGGAGCCTCGTGTCGATCCCACTCAACATGTCGATGCCCATTCTCATCATAGTAGACCGCATCTTCGTCTTCCTCATGAGCGGCCCCATATTGGTTCCACTCAACTCTTTGATGTTCATCCTCCTCATGGTAAACTCTACCATCTTCATCATAATCAAACTCATATGCACTATGACAAAGTTCACCATCCTCACAGATTTCATATTCGAAAGCGTGCTCTCTCTCTCTTTAACCTCATCCTCGAATTCGCCTTCATAATAATCACGTTCCTCATTTCTTTCTAGCTCATTCTCGGATTGGTTCTCCTCTTCATCAATCTCCTCTTCTAACCCCTCTTCTTCATGGTTGTATTCAAATTCATTTCCATCTTCATCCACGATCCGTCTTTTCCCACGACCTCTCGTTTCCTTCCACTTCTCCCTATAGTTCAAGCCGGCTACCTCATTTGAATAGCTACCCGACCCAAACGACATGCTACACCCAACTATAGTTGAACCACCAACATCTCTCCCATCTCTATAGCCATCAATCTCCACACATAGACTAACTTCATCATTCTCCTCAAAGACATTAATAAGCCCAAAGCCACTCTCCCCTTCCTCAAGAATAATGCCGCCAATTTTCTCAAACTTACAAACAAGGTTATGCTTAAGAGGAATTTCATCAAACACTTGGGGAGCATCACTTGCTACATGGGCTTTGATAGGGGCGTTTCGTCCCTATCTTTTAGCGTGATTTACGGTTTAATTTTGGATTAAATAAATAAGTTTAATTGCAAAAACAGAATGTTTTAATAAAATAACGAAATAAAAATAAATTCTGTACTTTCGGTTAATTTTCCTTATTTTTGATTAATTTAGAAAATAAAACGTCAAGCTAACTCGGCTCTCGAGAATTGTATTTCAGGTACGAGTAAGGAGCAAAGATCCACCGACATACGTGGGGCGTATCACCCTTCACGCGGGGCGTGGAACACCAAGTCAGAAATGATTGCTCAATCCGCAGGCACCACGTGGGATCTACCCACTGACATGCGGGGCGTCCTACCTTACACGCGGGGCGTATGAGCAATGATAAGCTCAATCATAAATGTCAGACTGCATGGTCTTCCAAGTCAACTACTGTCACTTGGGGCGTCCCAACCTACACGCGGGGCGTATATGGGAAGTTCTTCAATCTAAAACTCCAGGGACTCATATATGCGAGGCGTCAGCCAGGCCATGCGAGGCGTAAAAGACACATTTCGAGCCATTAAATCTCAGGAGCTCAACCACGAGGGGCGTACCCCAGTCTACGCGGGGCGTGGTTGAGACAACAAGATCTGAATTTGGTCCACATGCAGGAGATTTCTGATGGAATGGGTCAATACGTGGGGCGTGCTCCACCATACGCGAGGCGTATCATGGGAAATCTGCAGAAAATCATGTTCCTCCATGCTTGCACCTTGTAAACTTACAATTTTACCCCTAGCTTGATGTGTATAAATAAGAGTGACTAGCACTCATTTAGATAGCTTTTGATATACAACTCTTGTTATAGATTAAACTCTTGCTACTTAGTTTTAGATTTTATTTTACATAGCAAAACTCTATCACCTTAAGAGCTTGTTCGTTAATTCCGGCATTCCGTCAAAGTTCCGTTCCATCTCCGTTCACCAAGCTCGAAAGCTCCACCTCCAAGTCCTAAGAGACGGCCTTGAGTCCGGTTAGCTAGTTCCGAGGGTGGATTCTTCCCTTTTCACTTGCTAATTAGCTTGTACTCTTCCTATGTACTAGGCTTGGTTGTATTCCATATTTACATTCTCCATATTTATAATTTATGATTCATAATCTCTTTTTCTATATATGTGTTGATGTTTGTGATAACTTGTGAAAAAATCCTTGATCGGAGCACTTCCATGTGAGGCGCCGTTGGGATCGGCCGGGGACACTCCGATGCCAAAGTCAGTAATATTTCTGAGAATAAACTGTAAGCACAAAAGTAGAGAATCAGTAAGTGTACCTTTGATTCTAGGAAGCTGGGGTATTTATATAGGTTTCTGTAACCTTCAGCATTAATGGGGAAGCAGGTGAAGAGTCATGTCATTACTCATCTTTAATTGCTATCAATTCTCCATTAATCCCAGCATTTAACATTGAAACCCTCAGAGTTGAGGTATTCGAACAGTCAAGTCTTTATTCCCCTTTAATGGCTATTAATTGCCATTTAATTGTATTTATTCCCATTCATGGATGGTAATAAAGGCGCCTTTTGATATTTTTAGATCTATCAAAGCGTATGTACGCTCTCCTTGAGAGCTATGGCGGGTCTCCACTACTCGCTCTCATCGGACGTATCTCGTTATGGCGTATCTCGCCATGGTCCACGTGGTGTGGCATAATGCTAGAGACTCCTTCCTTTTCCTCATTATTTGCATATTCGCCCCTGCATTAATCCTGCATTAATTATCATTAATTCCACATTAATCATGCATAAATATCTCTTTTAGAAGGAATAATGGTTTGCCATTATTTCTATTAATTTTCCCTTATTCCTTATTCAAGAATACTTTGGGTTGTTATCAGAAGCCCCCCTAAAGGTATAAAAAGCTCTTTAGGGCTGTTTAAATGGTGTTTCATTTTTCTATCTTGGAGGAAAGTGGACCCGCCCTAGATGGGGGATCACTTTGTCCTATCTTTGAGGAAAGTGGACCCGCCCTAGATGGGGGATCACATATGGATATGATACGCTTTTAGGGGATTTTGCTTCTTCGTGGATAGGTGGCCAACCGTATCCATTGTTAGCCTCTAGGGGCTTCTTGAGAGTTATATTTCTTTTAGAAAGGGAATAACCCGCCCTTTATAGGACCATTTGTTCCTACCGCATAGGATTATGATTCGCCTTAGGGACTTCTTTTCTTCAGTTCTGCCATATTGAGGAGAATGACCCGCCCTTAGGGATTATTAAGAATGATCAGCCATTTAGGGACTTTTGCGCATTTTGTGAGGGGTATGGACACTCTAGGCATTTGCCTTTTTAGCCTTTACTCATTTTCCGAAGTGTTTTTACTTTGCATTTGTGAAGACGAGGCTTCATTGCTTTTGATGAAGACGAGGCTTCATTGCTTTGATGAAGACGAGGCTTCATTGCTTGGATGAAGACGAGGCTTCATTGCTTGGATGAAGACGAGGCTTCATTGCTTGGATGAAGACGAGGCTTCATTACTTGGATGAAGACGAGGCTTCATTGTTTTGATGAAGACGAGGCTTCATTAATTGAATGAAGATGAGGCTTCATTATCTTGGATGAAGACGAGGCTTCATTATTTAGAGATGAAGATGAGGCTTCATTATTTGGAGATGAAGACGAGGCTTCATTACTTTGATGAAGACGAGGCTTCATTAATTGGATGAAGACGAGGCTTCATTGTTTGGATGAACCCTTTTCTTTCCAGAACTATTTTTACTAATGCATTATATCTTTTAGCAAGTAACTTTTTAGAATCTGGTTTAGGATTTCTCCGATTGTTTAGGGTAGGTGGCCAGCCGTACCCCAATGTGTGAACCTTTGTGAAGGTTAGAAGCTTTTATTCCTGGTGAGGAAGTTAAGCTGCCTTAGGCGATCGATTTGCTTCCTATCTTTGAGGTGAATCGATCCGCCGCCAGGTCTTGAGACTCTTCTTTGGGAAGAGTATTTGAGAGTGTAAAGTTCTCACGTCTGAGAAATGTTTTAACTCTGTCTCTAACGACGATCAATTGTTTCCTATCTTTGAGGTAGATCGATCCGCCGATGAGATTATTGTTCTCCTATCTTTGAGGAGAAAGTTTAGGGTGTAATTTTCTCATGTTTGAGATAATTTTAACCCGCTTTTGATGGTGACCAATATTTTTCCTGTCTTTGAGGAGAGAGTTCAGCTCATTTGAAAGCTCCTGAGGGTCTGTGCTTCTTATCTTTGTGGAAAGGGGATTCGCCCGTGATGGGGATCAATTGTCCTATCTTTGAGGTAATTGATCCGTCTGTGGAACTTTTCATTCGCCAGCCACTGGGCGTATATCAGGAATAAAAGCTAGGCAAATGAATATAAGAAGTATGGCGAGAAAGAATAAATTATAAAATATAGGATACTATAACAGTTTAATGCACATATAAGAATACGTAAAAATACTGATTTTTAGGCCTATGGTTCCGTCTTTTCTGAGCAACTAGAACCGCATCCTCAATGATGTTTAACCTATGAGTAATCACATCTGGGGTTACTCCTGTGGAGATCTCATTCTCTTATGCAAATAGGCTTTCAGACTCAATGAGAATTTACGTAACATCCTCCCTGATCTCAGGTTTTAATCCTTTGGCGATCCACACCCGCTTTCCATCAGCAATAAGGAACATTTTCGTGTCGCCCAAAGTTGTAGTGACAAGTTCATCTTCCTCACCTTCGTCATCTTTGAATTGTGGGCGGATCGATAGTGACGCCGAGTAGGTCTCTTGAGCCACCTTTTGGTTCCCGCTAATCATTACTCCTCCTTTGCTGGTGGGAATGTACATTGCCAGATGGCGGATGGAAATTAGGGCTTGCAACCTCTGAGATGAACGGCTGCCAAAGAATGATGTTATAAGCTAATTGTCCATCCATAATAGAGAACTCCAGATCACCAATCCACGCTTGATCATCATCCACTAGCCTGCATTCCAACGTTACCTGGCCCTTGGTCCGGATAGTGTGACCTGTCACTCCCATGATGTCAACAATGGTTGTTTCTATTTGGATCGGATTAACCTTTAGTTTGGCGAATGCACCGATGGTGATGACATTGCAAGAACTGCTCGTGTCTACCATTACTCGCTTCATTTCATCTCCCATCCTTCAATTGTCAACGCATCTGTATGTGGAGAGATTACTGGACCTGTTTCTGCAAAAGGGGCAATTAAGGGATGTTTTATCCAGAACGGATATTTTTGCTTTTTCCACGGGTGGCTGATACACTAGTCCATCTGCTATGACATTAATGAAACTTTTGAATTTCTTTGTGGGATCTGTCTTCTGCTTGTCGTCTTGTTATTTGTTATTCTGGACAAAGCTATCTAGTTTGCCAGCTCCCAGCAAGCTTCAGTGTGGTGGCCAACCTGTAGTACGCTTTGGCGTTTCTTCCAACGGTTACATGCTCCCCTCCTTTGGGTTCGGGATATGTAATGTCCCGCTTATATTGATTCTTTTGTTTTATATTGTGGCAAGTTGGAAGCTTTAATCATTTTTTCCGCCTCGTACCCCATGATTCGTGCTGTGAATGGCGAATTCCTGTTAACTGGATGGCGTATCTTTCTGCATTGTTCTCTTGTCTATCCAGAGCGGCATGCACTCGCCTTTCAATCTCATCATTCGTTTGTTTAATGTTGAATCATGATGGTGAAGCCGATTCTTGATTTTGATCTCGATAATGTTGAGGTTATGCTTGGAGCTATGGTTTAACGCGGATGGATGTTATCACAACCGTGGGAGCCATTTTATCTAGCTTCGGATATCTTGTCTCCGTATCCTTCAACATTTTGCTAACATAATAGATGGAGAGCTGCTGACCTTCTTCTTCTTGAATAACCATGGTGCACATAGCTTTATCCATGACAGATTGATACAAATGCAGGTCTCCCCTTCAGATTGGTCTGCTCATCAAGGGTGGTTCTACTAGGAATTGTTTTATACCTTGATATGCTTGTTGACAATCTTTCTAGTACGATGATCCGCCCATTCAACCTCTGGATCTTTCTCACCCATAGTGGGGCTTTCATTTAGGCGCTCTTTTCACCTTTTTCATCGCATGGCTTTTATTTAGGCGCTCTTTTCACCTTTTTCCTCGCAGGGCATTTTACTTTATCTGGATTTGCTCTAACTCCTTTTTTGCTAATGACATAGTCAAGGAATTTTTCTGAAGTGACTCTGAATATACACTTCTCTGGATTGAGCTTTATTTTTCATGCTAGTGTTTGGCACTGGTTGCATTATTAGCAATTCCCTTGTACCTGTGGGTTAGCACTGAAAGAACTCCAGAGGTGGGGCATACCCTGTCCATTATTAAAAGATTGTGGTAAGGCATAAAAGCTATATTCACTTACCTTGGGGATCAGTGGCTTGATCCACGGAACATACTTCATAGCAAAAGACTGTTTGCATTGGCCTTGTTGGCAAATATCATGTATAATGCAATGTCTCTTTATGGAATTTTTAGTTCATCTTGGAATCAACTTAATAATTCCTTCACGTTGGTCCCTGACTCTAGAATGAACTTAGTCAAAGGATAAAACCGAGTAAATATTATATGTCAAACAAATTCATAATAGAATTTTAATCGTGCTTGTTTTAATAATAATATCACGTATAACGGTCATAACCATAAAGATTGCTATTGCACATGAATATCATAATGAATTCTTAATAAATAACCATAATGAGAATGGTTTAAGAATAATGTCCTTTTGTATTTCAATGCGCATTAATATCCAAGATATCATATTTATTTTAAACGTCATAAAAGTTATGACATACTATATTGGGTAAGATATCTTACATAGTTGCTATTTACTTGCAATTAATATTGTGCATCCATACATTAATGGCATTCAGAGATCATTAAAGCCTCATTTGAATAAGGTGTAATTAAAGAAAGGTAAGTGATGATTTAATAATATAGTTATATATAAAATTACTCTTATATCATTTCATTTGTACGAATAAAATAAAAGAGAAAGGGTAATTTTGGAAGAAAAATACATGTACCATGATTCTCCTCCAATTTGGAGTGTAAGGAAAATTACTCAAAATCCACTCTCACCTACCTTCACATACAATCCTCCAATCTTTAAGGAATTTTCATGTATATCCTAAGAATTTTGCATAAATTAATGTTCTGATCCGAAACCGACACTTGCACTATTTTGTAGTTAGCTCAAGACATGAAAGTTTTGTTTATCCAATTTGGTAATTCATCAGCCCATAATGGCCTTAATAGTTAGGGACAATTACATGATAATTACAAATAGACTCAATATTTTCAAGTCTCTTGTGTTGGTAACAGAAATTCTAACAATGTCAAATAAACAGTTTTTATATGAATAGACACATTCTTGTAAAAAAGGGAATGAAATAACTGTTTGACAAAACAATATTAAAAAATATGAATTTCTGATATTAAAAGTACTATATAGGAGAAAAGCCATATATAGATGGTGAATTGTACAAGGAAAAACCAAATATGATTTTTTTTGTAATTTCTTCTAATAGTTATATGCATGTTCATCCAAAAGACCGACCAGATCTAAATCATTTGTAATTACATGGGCCCTTTTATGATATTTTAATATCAAATGACAAAATCACATTGAATGGATGATCTTTTTTGTAAATCCCAAGATTACGGGTCTTATACATGCGTTTGTACTAATTCAATGATAATATCATATTACACTTGTCATGCATAAAAATATGAGGGCATAGTAAGCATGCAAGATTTAATGAAAGATTTGTGTCTATGACTTCATCTTTCACAGTTTATTAGATTTATCATAATAACATGTAATGATATTCATAGCACTTTATAAGAGTGAGGGATCTCGATTTTCTTTAATTAAAAATGGAATAAGAAAGGGGAGGAAACTTATCTTTTTCATCATAAAGTTCCAGATTTAATGTAGAAAACTCTTTCCCACCAATATATGGAGAACTGTATCTTTGGATAGATTTGTTGTACTGATTGAGCCAAAGTTTGAGATTGTGATTTCTATTCCATTGATTCCATTGTTTTGTTCTTTGTGAAACTCTATACAATCAAGATTTTGTGATCTTCTGTTTGTTAGAGATCCACCTTCACCGCACCAATTGATAACTTGTGAAAAAATCCTTGATCGGAGCACTTCCCTGTGAGGCGCCGTTGGGATCGGCCGGGGACACTCCGATGCCAAAGTCAGTAATATTTCTGAGAATAAACTGTAAGCACAAAAGTAGAGAATCAGTAACTGTACCTTTGATCCTAGGAAGCTGGGGTATTTATATAGGTTTCTGTAACCTTCAGCATTAATGGGGAAGCAGGTGAAGAGTCATGTCATTACTCATCTTTAATTGCTATCAATTCTCCATTAATCCCAGCATTTAACATCGAAACCCTCAGAGTTGAGGTATTCGAACAGTCAAGTCTTTATTTCCCTTTAATGGCTATTAATTGCCATTTAATTGTATTTATTCCCATTCATGGATGGTAATAAATGCGCCTTTTGATATTTTTAGATCTATCAAGGCGTATGTACGCTCTCCTTGAGAGCTATGGCGGGTCTCCACTACTCGCTCTCATCGGGCGTATCTCGTTATGGCGTATCTCGCCATGGTCCACGTGGTGTGGCATAATGCTAGAGACTCCTTCCTTTTCCTCATTATTTGCATATTCGCCCCTGCATTAATCCTGCATTAATTATCATTAATTCCACATTAATCATGCATAAATATCTCTTTTAGAAGGAATAATGGTTTGCCATTATTTCTATTAATTTTCTCTTATTCCTTATTCAAGAATACTTTGGGTTGTTATCAGTTAGTTACTTGTTTTGATACTCATAATTGATTACTGTGTAGGAGAACGCGATTTCCGACGCCATTCGAGCTATCTTTAGGGATTCATATAGGTGTTGCCTTACCGGAAGTGACGCTCCGGAAACTGTAGGAATTGACAAGCCACGGAACTTACGGGCCCTAATTTCTGATCCCAAGCATTAGACACGCCTTGACTAGGAACCACGTAGTCTAAGTACTTCACGGGTTGGTCACACTACACGTAGTCGTCATTGCAAGAGTAAATCATTAACCGTATATATATTGGGAGTCATTGTTTATCATATTTATAACTTATCACCATCCGTATCATTTCGTAGAGTTTTTGTTATATAAATTCGTCTCACCCGTAGTTAGGAGTAGTTTGTAGTTGTTCACCAAATCAACTCAAAGTATTCACCGCTTAGATAACGTATAAAACCGAGTCGTTTAATACTTGTAGTTATAAATCCCGTGGATTCGATACCCGGTCTTAATCGGATTATTACTTGATACGATGGGGTACACTTGCCCCTAAGTAGTAGCGTCTAGTAGAGATAGAGCATTTAGGAAGATCACATCCATAGTCGTAACGCACTTATCATAATATATATTTCGTAAGCTCTACCTAAGCGCCGCATACGCTATTAGGCTTTCCCAACATCCTCACCTACAAACACTCCTTCCTCCTTACCCATATATGAACTCACATTCTCATTCACAACATCATTATCAACAAATCCATAATGAGAATCTAAATCCACTTCCACATCATAAACAACATCACAAACATCCAATCTCTTCCTAACAATAGGACAATCCATAACATCAACATTAGAAATTGGAAATTTGGGATTTACCTTTACCATATGTAAAGGAGAAAATATTGGTGATGGATCTTCAAGAGGAACTTCTATGGCGGGTTGGGAATCATTTCGGTCTCCTTGCTTGCGACTCCCCAAAGATGCCACAAACTCCCTTGTTAGCTCGTTGACTACCCGAAATTCTTGCTTCCAACTCTCATGATACTTTATCACCATGGCTTTAAGATTTTCCAACCCCTTGTTGAAGGTTTCTTCATAACTTGGAGATAACTTTGGTTGAACCATAGTCGAAAGAAGTCTTCGTTCAAGGAAAACGATCAGCTCTGATACCAACTAATACATATCGGTTTTATCTGAAATTCGTGACATGTTAGTTTTAATCGTAAACTAACAAAGATGTTCTTCTCTAGCTAAACTAGAAGGAGTGAATCCCAAATTCATGGACTAAATCCATAGGAAATAAGAATTCCCAATTGTTGAAGGTGAAGACCTTAACAAGCTTCTTGAAGAAGTTTAATATTTGATTGATAAAAAGTTAAGCAACAATTACAAGAAAGAGATGTATTTATACAACCTCAAAACCCTAAAGCAAATTACAATAAAAGGTAAATCACTAATTAATTAAAATGATAAAGATAAAGGGTAAAATGGGTTAAATAATAAGGGGTGGCATGGATGGTAAATAGAGAGTGGTAGGGTTGTACTAAGGGAGTGGCAAAGGTGTAAATAAAGGGTGGCAGGATTGTAATTAAGAAGGAGCTGGAGTAAGGAACAAGTTCCTGAAAAGTGAAAGTACGCGGGACGTGCCCAAATCTACGCGGGACGTAGTTTGGCTGATGAGCTCTTCTCTGGATCAGTACTCATTCTACGTGGGACGTGCCCAATTCTACGCGGGACATGCCCAATTCTACGCGGGACGTGCCCAATTCTTCACGACATCAAACGTTCGCCGTGGAGAAAGAGGCTCCGAAAAGTTCCATGGCGGAAATGAATAAAAAACTTGACGCTTTGATAGCCCAGTTGAGCCTTAACAAAGTTGCATAGGTCCTAATGTGCAATCATTGTGGTGGAGATCATGACGGACTTAATTGCCAAGCCGGTAGCCCTTTCGCTGGCGTTACCGAAAATGTAAGTTACATAGGAGGCAATCAAAGGTACAATCCTAACCCGAACTCCTACTCACACCACCACAATAATAATAACATCGGATGGAGGCCTCGGTACCAACACCCCAACTTGTCTTACGGTAATAATAATAATTTATTGAGGCCCCCACCCGACTTTGATCAAGAATATCGGGAAAATGGGTTAGGGCAATCACAAACCATGCCCGGTGGTCGGAACACTCAGCCTCCCGACAACGTGCATGGCCAGTCGGTAACGTCCTTGTTAAAGGATATCTTAACAAGTCTTGCCGATAGTGAGGTGTTTTGCAGGGACCTTAGCCGCCAGGTAGCCCACTTGAATCGTCAGCAACAGGAAAGGCCGTTAGGAACTCTCTCGGCAAACACCGAGCAAAACCCACGGGGCAAAAATAGAGAGTCCGGACAGGCGATAACTCTCCTAAATAGTAGAAGTTCGGACCCGTCGAGTTCCAACTCGGACAGCCTGCAGTAAGCCGCCGCACGAGAAAGTCGAGCTACTCCGACTCTAAACGTAGCATCGGTTTGAATTTCTCAAACCCCTTGTTTATATGTATCATAACCGGTTTTCACCTTATTTTTATTTATTTTTATATTCCTCTCTTTTATGTTATTTTTAGTTTTCTCCTTTTAGTTATTTTTATTTTTATTTTCTCCCGTCTCATAAATCAAAAGAAAAACAAATCCCATTTTTAATCCAAAAAATAAGCCACGTGGAGCGTACACACCAGTACGCCCCGTGCAGCTGCGTGTCTGTCCCATTTTCGAAATAAAAGACGCGTTACGTGGGGCGCCCCTCCTACCACGCCCCGCGTAACCTTCGGTAGTTAGCTCTCTCCCAAATAAACGCCACGTGTTGGGACACGCGGGGCGCCCCATAGGGCACGCCCCGCGTATCCTAGGGGAGTTACGAATTGCAACTCCCCATGGCAGACTTTTCCTCTTCCACCTTTCCCATCACTCTCCCCTCTTCCCCAAAAGTCTTTCCCACTCATCCACTCCACCTCTTCTTCCCTCCAATCACCCTTCACCTTTTCAAATTCAAACTTCTTAAACTTCCCTCTTTATTATTTTTGTTTTAACCACCCTCTTAATTACTCTTTAAAAAATAATAAAAACATTAAATAAGCAATCAAAACCCATAAAAATTCAAAAAACTCCTTAAAACCGAAAATTGTTTTTTTCCACGCGGGGCGTACCCCCATGTACGCCCCGCGTCCTCACCTTTCTCCCACTAATTTATGGCCAGGAGGTGTGATACGCGAGGCGTGCTTCCCCGCACGCCCCGCGTGCCGTGCCGTTTTTGTGTCAAATGAAGATCATGAGGTGGGATATGCATGGCGTGGCCTCTTCACGCCTCGCGTACCCCTCTGGGAATCCGAGTTTTACTTGGATTCCCCACTCCTCCCCTATATATACTCCTCCCTTTTTCCTTCTTCTCCCCCACAACTCACCCTTACTCCCCACACTCTTCATACATTCTTTCTCAATCCTTCATTACCACCATGGCAAGATGCAAGCATGTAGCCGACATGCGCCCCCCACGGTCCACTCGGGCCCGCTCCTCTCGTTCCCAACAACACCAATCACCACCACCCCCCGAACGAGAAGGAACACCACCACTCACCCGCCAATATCGGGCTCCTTTCCATCTTCTCACCGAAGAAGAAGCCCAATCCTACCAAACACTCTCCACTGCCCACATAATGGAACTCCCGTACATCAACCGTAGCACTCTCGATCGCTACAACTTCGGAGGTGCTTTTGAGGACCGCCTCCACGCTCTTAATTGGCTCGATCACTATCGTGCACGCCAACACGTTTATCCATCGTTGGTTGTGGAGTTCTACACCACCCTCGAGTCTAACGGGGTTCCCGAAGCCGCCCTCTTCAACTTCCGCCTTCACAACCACCCTTTCTCCATCGACACACAATGGCTCCGCAACCATTTCACCCGTCAAGCGGAGGACGGCATAGCCCATTGGCCCGAGGGTGTCTCCCCTCATGATTTTTGGACCTCCATCACCGGGTCCGACGATTATGACGTCTCCAACCTCCACCCGAGTTTGCCACGTTTCCGGGTGGGCATGTGGTGGAGTTGGATGGCCATGAGTTGGATGGCCACGTTTCCGGGTTGTCCATCTCATCACCATCTTCGCCACCTCCGCTCTTGGCGAAGCTGCCCTTGACCGCCTTCCCAGCTTGGAGCCGCGGCCCTTGGACAAAAATGCCTTCAAATCACTCAAGCGCCCCACCTCCGGCCCGGGTGAGAGTTCGGGGGCAGCCCAACCCCAAGAGGACGAGGGATCAGACTCGGACATGGGCCTAAACTTCAGCCCACCACCCAACCACGACTTCAACTCCATTTATGCTCGGTTGGATGCCTTGGAGGGCCACCAACATGCCGATCGTGCCCACTTCGACTCCCAATTCGCCAACCTCAACACCCGTTTTGACACCCTTGAGGCTAATCGCCTCATGGACCATTCCACCTTCATCACCCGCTTCAACTCCATTGAGGCCCAACGGCGGGAGGATCGGGCAAATTTTGACTCCTTCGCCAACGTGTTCTTCACATATTTCAATATCCATGGGCATCCTCCTCCGCCTCCACCCTAGTTTACCTTTGTTTGTTTTATGTTTTCCTTTGTTTTATGTTTTTCCCTTTCATGTTTTATGTTTTGAGTTCGTTTTGTGTTTTCCTTGTACTTTATTTTTATCTTTTGTGTTCTTCTTGTACTTTCTTTTTTATTTTTAATATATCTCTGCTTTCCCTTTGTGTTTAGTTTCGTTTATTTCTTCTTTCCGTATTCACTTTTTTCTGTTTATGCTTAAGTTAATCTCAACCACGAGGGGCGTACCCCATTCCACGCCCCGCGTGCCCCACCGTTTTACCTGTATAACTGGTCCAGAGCTCGGAACACGCGGGGCGCCCCGCTTAGTGCGCCCCGCGTATTTGAGTCTCTGGCTAAAATAAGCTTAAAACGCACCTCCTACGTGGGGCGCCCCCCTGAGCACGCCACGCGTAGGACCTGACCTTCAGGGTCCCTTTTTAAATGCCATCTTTATTTTTGTTTTTGTTTTGTGTTTTCTTTTGTGACATCCTTGGAATAGACGTCATTTTAATAACGCGGAGGGCCGTGCAACCCCGCACTCGCCGTTTGTTTTGCACTAACAAAAACAAAAATAAAAATAAAATAAACAACAAAATAATTAAACTAATTTATTGATTCTTAAATTTTTCCGACACACTACCTCCCTCGGAAATTAATTAAAAGTTCCGTTATTTATCCTTAAATGAAAAGACGTTAACACAAAGGATCGGTTTAATTAAGAAATTTTAGTCTTAATTCTAAAGTTATAGAATTTATGCAATGCCTAGGTTTGTGAGAAACAAAAACATTGAGTCCTAACCCACAGGTCATCTCTATAATGAAATTTAAAAAAGGCAATAAAAACGGGATAGTTGAAAATTTGACGAGAACTTGAACATACACAATTTAACCCGAGATTTTGTGAGATATTTTTGAGCCTAAAAGAGTTCGTACGAGAACTCTATTTCTTTCACAATCTTTCGAGAGCTTTGACTTCACTCGACTCATAGAGTTTGCACCTAATACCGGGTTAAGTACACTTATTTTGGTATAAATGGCAATAGATGATAAAACGAACCCACTTAGGCTAATTATTTTCTTAACTTATTTTTCTCGTTTTCATTAACATCTAGGAAACCCCCTCGAGCCTATTAACCGACTTTTTTTTGTTAATACCCTTTTAACATTTAACCCTTTTTCCTCTTGTTCAAATACCAACAAAATCAAATCGCACATGAATTACCCGAAATAAGCCAAGGCCTTGATAAGTAAGCACAATAAGCTTTCGAAATCGTTTTTGTGCCGCTCTCAAAACAAAAAGAAAAAGAAAAACACAATAAAGAGCAAAAGGCATTCTCAAGCTCCACCCGAGCAATTTCGAGTTATATTTTACGAACTCGCCAAGGCCAAAATAAAAACACGGTGCGATCATCAAAATGGTGTTTGAACTCGAGTTTCTAAAAATTAACCACTAAAAAGCCACCCACATTACAACCCCCCTCAGGGTTCATTTTTAATATTGTCTAGACCATGACATAGGAGGAAAAATCCGGATGAAAATGCAAACTCAAAGTGACTTCGAGTAAGTGCAAAGGAGAGTGCAAAAACACCGACCCACCAAAATTTGAGCGTAAGAGTGAAATCCCTTGGTGAGGTACTATCGGGTTCTCAAAAGATAATCGACACCCCGTTAATATTGCCTATTAAATTTGATCATTGAGGTTTCAAACAAGTTTTGGGTCACTCATTTGTTTGCATAGGTACTTGCCGAAAACTTTGCATAAAACTTTAGCTTTGGGATCACACACTTGGTAAAACCAACTGACGGTTTGTTTCTTAATAATCTCAATCCCTTGTCTTTCGATTTCTTTTACTTGAGGACAAGTAAAACTTTAAAGTCCGAGGAGGTTTGATAGGGGCGTTTCGTCCCTATCTTTTAGCGTGATTTACGGTTTAATTTTGGATTAAATAAATAAGTTTAATTGCAAAAACAGAATGTTTTAATAAAATAACGAAATAAAAATAAATTCTGTACTTTCGGTTAATTTTCCTTATTTTTGATTAATTTAGAAAATAAAACGTCAAGCTAACTCGGCTCTCGAGAATTGTATTTCAGGTACGAGTAAGGAGCAAAGATCCACCGACATACGCGAGGCGTATCACCCTTCACGCGGGGCGTGGAACACCAAGTCAGAAATGATTGCTCAATCCGCAGGCACCACGTGGGATCTACCCACTAACATGCGGGGCGTCCTACCTTACACGCGGGGCGTATGAGCAATGATAAGCTCAATCATAAATGTCAGACTGCATGGTCTTCCAAGTCAACTACTGTCACGCGGGGCGTCCCAACCTACACGCGGGGCGTATATGGGAAGTTCTTCAATCTAAAACTCCAGGGACTCATATACGCGAGGCGTCTGCCAGGCCATGCGAGGCGTAAAAGACACATTTCGAGCCATTAAATCTCAGGAGCTCAACCACGCGGGGCGTACCCCAGTCTACGCGGGGCGTGGTTGAGACAACAAGATCTGAATTTGGTCCACATGCAGGAGATTTCTGACGGAATGGGTCAATACGTGGGGCGTGCTCCACCATACGCGAGGCGTATCATGGGAAATCTGCAGAAAATCATGTTCATCCATGCTTGCACCTTGTAAACTTACAATTTTACCCCTAGCTTGATGTGTATAAATAAGAGAGACTAGCACTCATTTAGATAGCTTTTGATATACAACTCTTGTTATAGATTAAACTCTTGCTACTTAGTTTTAGATTTTATTTTACATAGCAAAACTCTATCACCTTGAGAGCTTGTTCGTTGATTCCGGAATTCCATCAAAGTTCCGTTCCATCTCCGTTCACCAAGCTCGAAAGCTCCACCTCCAAGTCCTAAGAGACGGCCTTGAGTCCGATTAGCTAGTTCCGAGGGTGGATTCTTCCCTTTTCACTTGCTAATTAGCTTGTACTCTTCCTATGTACTAGGCTTGGTTGTATTCCATAATTTATGATTCATAATCTCTTTTTCTATATATGTGTTGATGTTTGTTACTTGTTTTGATACTCGTAATTGATTATTGTGTAGGAGAACGCGATTTCCAACGCCATTCGGGCTATCTTTAGGGATTCATATAGGTGTTGCCTTACCGAAAGTGACGCTCTAGAAACCGTAGGAATTGACAAGCCACGGAACTTACGGGCCCTAATTTCTGATCCCAAGCATTAGACACGCCTTGACTAGGAACCACGTAGTCTAAGTACTTCACGGGTTGGTCACACTACACGTAGTCGTCATTGCAAGAGTAAATCATTAACCGTATATATATTGGGAGTCATTATTTATCATATTTATAACTTATCACCATCCGTATCATTTCGTAGAGTTTTTATTATATAAATTCGTCTCACCCGTAGTTAGGAGTAGTTTGTAGTTGTTCCCTGAATCAACTCAAAGTATTCACCGCTTAGATAACGTATAAAACCGAGTCGTTTAATACTTGTAGTTATATATGTTGGGAAAGCCTGATAGCGTATACGACGGGGTACACTTGCCCCTAATTAGTAGCGTCTAGTAGAGATAGAGCATTTAGGAAGATCACATCCATAGTCGTAACGCACTTATCATAATATATATTTCGTAAGCTCTACCTAAGCGCCGCATACGCTATCAGGCTTTCCCAACATCCTCACCTACAAACACTCCTTCCTCCTTACCCATACATGAACTCACATTCTCATTCATAACATCATTATCAATAAATCCATAATGAGAATCTAAATCCACTTCCACATCATAAACAACATCACAAACATCTAATCTCTTCCTAACAATAGGACAATCCATAACATCAACATTAGAAATTGGAAGTTTGGGATTTACCTTTACCATGTGTAAAGGAGAAAAGATTGGTGATGGATCTTCAAGAGGAACTTCTATGGCGGGTTGGGAATCATTTCGGTCTCCTTGCTTGCGACTCTCTAAAGATGCCACAAACTCCCTTGTTAGCTCATTGTCTACCTGAAATTCTTGCTTCCAACTCTCATGATACTTTATCACCATGGCTTTGAGATTTTCCAACCCCTTGTTGAAGGTTTCTTCATAACTTGGAGATAACTTTGGTTGAACCATAGTCGAAAGAAGTCTCCGTTCAAGGAAAACGATCGGCTCTGATACCAACTGATACATATCGGTTTTATCTGAAATTTGTGACGTGTTAGTTTTAATCGTAAACTAACAAAGATGTTCTTCTCTAGCTAAACTAGAAGGAGTAAATCCCAAATTCATGGACTAAATCCATAGGAAATAAGAATTCCCAATTGTTGAAGGTGAAGACCTTAACAAGCTTATTGAAGAAGTTTAATATTTGATTGATAAAAAGTTAAGCAACAATTACAAGAAAGAGATGTATTTATACAACCTCAAAACCCTAAAGCAAATTACAATAAAGGGTAAATCACTAATTAATTAAAATGATAAAGATAAAGGGTAATATGGGTTAAATAATAAGGGGTGGCATGGATGGTAAATAGAGAGTGGTAGGGTTGTACTAAGGGAGTGGCAAAGGTGTAAATAAGGTGTGGCAGGATTGTAATTAAGGAGGAGCTAAAGTAAGGAACAAGTTCTTGAAAAGTGAAAGTACGCGGGACGTGCCCAAATCTACGCGGGACGTAGTTTGGCTGATGAGCTCTTCTCTGGATCAGTACTCATTCTACGCATGACGTGCCCAATTCTACACGGGACGTACTTTGGCTGTTGAACTCTTCTCCGGATCAGACACTCAAGTACGCAGGGCGTGTTTTCTTCCACGCGGAGCGTGCCCAATCCAAGCCCTGCATATGTGACCTTTTGGACTTTCTCCGGATCAATCTCAAATACACGCGGAGCGTGTCTGAGCTGCTGTGTTGTATTGTTTTGGCCTCTTTACTCGCTTGTTGCTCGCGCTTGTTCTTCTTCTGACTTCCCTCGTCCGGACCCGATCCTAGGGAAAGATGCCCCGCATAAAGTGTTTTAGAGGCCTTTTTGATGAGTTGTCAACGTAGTAAAAAATTAAGATTAAAAAGATTTAATTAATTAAAAATAACAGATTTATATTTATAATATATTAAACAATTAATATCCCATTAATTAAAATAATAAAAGAAAGTAGGAATTACGGGAAGATGAAAAAACACAAAGGAAAGGAAATCCAAAAGTGACAAATAAACTTCTATATAAAGCATGCAGGAATTTTCACATGCACCTTAATGAGCAAGTGAATTTGCTCATTCACCGTTAGATATAGACTTATTAAATCTAAGCCTCAGGATGCTTTGAATCTACACCTTAAGATTCTAATAAGCCTAGATCTAACGGTGAATGAGCAAATTCTACATGTTCATTAAGGTGCATGTGATCAAGGCTGGTAAAGCATGATAGATAGTATTCCACCATTATATTCATTGACCATAATAGATGGTATTATATTTCTGAAGGTAATTATTCGATTTTTTTTTTCACATATTGTAGTTATTTTGTTCTCAATTGTATTTTGTTTTATTTTTATTAAACAATAGTTGTGATAGTTTCATCTTTCAGATCCATTTCTGCTGTTACTCAGGTTTTATACCTCTCGCTACCTTATCCATGTTTTCTTTTTTATTTATCTTTTGTTAAGCTAATATCTCCAATTGAAGAAATCCGATAGAAATAGAAGATGTATGGACAACTAAAATCGGGAAACACAAAAGTGTCAAAAATTACAAGAAATTCTTACGTTTCTCAAGGTAATTATTCGATTTTTTCATATGTTGTAGTTACTTTTGTTCTCAATTGTGTTGTTGTTTTATTTTTATTAAACAATAGTTGTTATAGTTTCATCTTCTAGAGATGAAGTTCAATTTCTGTCGTTACCCAAGTTATATACCTCTCACTACCTTATCCATGTTTTCTTTTTTATTTATCTTTTTTCAAAATGACTAAAATAAAGATTTTGTATATTTGTATTATTTTTTTAGTATATGCTGCTAGGTATTATTGTTTCGATTGTTAACTCTAACTAAAATTTAGATTTTCGGCTTTATATGAACTCAATTTTTAGCTTTAATTGAAGTTAGATTATTTTTTCTAATTCGGAACCTGTTGAAATCCACTTATTTTTTTTTAGTTTGAGTTTATCTAACTGATATGAATTGTATTTTTTATTTTTATGCATTTTGGTACAAATAGATATAAAGTTTCACACAATAGTTGTTCAAGTTTGAGACATATTGAATAAAATATTAAAAAGATATTGAAATATTATACTTATAATGAAGTTTATTTCAATTATAAATTATGTTATATTATTATTATTATTATTATTATTATTATCAAGAATTTTTTTCACAGTTCTCTAGACAAAGAGATTGTAAGCATCTAATACACTTAATAAGATGTTTATTCTTGAAGAATTTGGATTATGTTAGATACGAATTCAAAATGAAGGTAAATAAAAATAAATTTTGATGTTAAAAATCCTAAAAATGTACATTAATTATGAGATATTGAGATAATTGTTTTTGCAACATTCACTTATATACTTTTTAACTATTATATTATGGTATGTACAAAATTGTTAGAATTTCAAGAGTTTTTAACAGATGAAAATGAAACATGATCATAGGACAAGTTGTTGGAAAATATTAATTAAAAAAATATTATTATTTGAATCTCTTCAAACTCTCAAATGTTGAGCATAATGATTCTAATTAATAGAATTAATTTCACATATTAATTATAAAACATTTTTTGTACTGAGTGGTTACAATTGCGATTTAATTCTTTTTTTATTAGAAAGCGAGTACGGCACGAAGGGTCAGGATAACCCCTGACACACATTCTCTCTATTTTCAAAAAAAACGAGAGGAAGGTAGTTCTCTCATAATTATCTTTTTTGTCCCTTCATTTTTGTTTTCTATTCTATTGTTTGTTTTTCTTGCTTACGAAATTCAAGAATATATAATTATTAGAAAATATTAATGAAGTCAAATAAGTGATATTTGCGAGCGTGACTGATATTTTATACAGTAAAAGAATGAAAAACAAATTGATTGAATATCTTGATCAGATATTACGAGATGAAAATAGGAGAAATCATCACCTTAAACTGATTCAATAGGATATATCGGGTTATTGTAGCAAAATGAATAATTGAATTTAAATACTTGGTGTTCATGAAATTCCATCAAGCAAAATGATTATCATCAAGATGAATTTGTGACTAATTCTTATGAATTTTATTTTTTTATATGTAACATATTGAATTGATAAAGTTTCTTCATGTGCAACATTAAAAAAGTATTTATTGTAATAGTTTATACCATAATATATTGATATTGCTTCCATTTTAATATAAATTGTAATTCTTTTACACTGTAGATATAATATTTCATTTTAATTGTACTTTAATTTAATTTTTTTTAAACATATATATTATAATTCTTTTATATCGTAAATATAATATTTAATTTTAATTGTAGTTTAATTCAATTTTTAGTTTTTCAATATATTCTAATATATTTCTTAATTAATCTCCTATTTTATTATTATTGTTTCACAGAATTCTAAAATATGATGCATTAAAATTACTAAAAAGTAGAAATCATTGAATTTTGTAAAAATAAATAAATCATCACCTTTAATTAAAATTCTATAAAAAAATTAATCAATCACTTTCAAAATTAATTTAATTTAATTTAAATTATCAATAAAAAATATATATTAATTTCAAATATACATAATATAAAAAAAATTCATAGCATGATATAAAATTACTTAAAAGTAAATATATCAATTCATTTATTTATCTAAATTATATAAAAGTTTCATATCCCGTGCATCGCACGGGTTTTCAACTAGTTAAATTTTATTTCTAAATTCTAATAGAAAATATATCACTTTAGTTGGATGCAGCAGCGGAACTAGAATTTTGTATTTGGGTTAATTTTAGCAATATGGAGTAATTTTTTAAAGTTTAGTTCGTTAAGATTATGCATTTTTTTTAATCTCTTATATGATAAAACTTCTTTATTTTTATGTGTTGATTATAAAATTAAAAATGTTATTTAATTTTTTATAAGTTCAATAATTTTTTAATTTAAAACCCAAATCATTAACTTGTAAAATTAAATAATACTATTAATACTTTGATTTTAAGGGAAAAGTTTGACTTTTTTATAAGG